>NW_025782999.1:0-32831 GCF_021130785.1 Homalodisca vitripennis | reverse complement strand
TTTTTTGCAAAATTTTAAAGGAACTATTTGTTATTCCAAAAGTGATGTATTTTCAAACAGTTTTGAATCAACTTTTAAAATTTGGACAATTTGAAGCGGTCGGAGATTTAAGCAACATTTCGGCTCTTAGGAATTCTTTGAAAATGTAAATTTTACCAATCTGATAAAGGTTGGGATTTTACATTAGTTTCATAAGAGCTGAAGACGATGATTGTGATTCTGAAGGACTTGCAACTGGAAATGTTATGGCTGTTGATGGCAAAAATTACAATTAAACGAGTTTTTCCATTAGAGTTCCGATGATTGATTTACAAAACTACGAGTAAAAATTCAGGTTGATTGATGAAATTATAAAAATCTCAAAACATCACACGTTTAATTTTCTAGATTGGCAATGTTTATTGAGCAAAAAGGTATTTCCGGAACAACTTTATTCGTTTCGATTATCACAAATATTTATAGATAATATCTTCAATCCCAAGTTCGTTATCATTGGTTTTCAAAACAGATATGACAGAAATAATCAAGAAAAAAAATCCCTTCAAAGTTTGATAGTTTGACATGTAAAAAAATATCAGAGTAAAAATTTGAATGGTTTCTTTATTTATCCAGATGAATTACAAATATTCTATAACAATTTTCCGGTGGTCTTTGTCAGAATCATGTATCAGATGTTATCAAGATTTTTAAGAAAGTTTTACTGTCAATAATAAGGATAATGTATGTATTACAATCCTAAAGGAATTTTTAGCGCGAATAGACCCTTATTTATGTTCATTGATTACAACAAAAGAGTTTGACCAATATATTTCTGGTTCAAAGAACGATTATTAATTATCAATATGTGATTTTCAAAAAGCTCTGTTACAACCGTTACGCGATTTGTTTATGTGGTTGTTGTTTATCTGAGGAAAATTTTTAGCCTATGGATGTGATTTAAGAACGATATTAGAAGAAATTCAGTAAAAATCACGTTATTTTTCACTCTATTATTCATCGGATAAATTTTTAAAAACTTTACAGGAAATTGTGTAAAGACATTGATATATAAGTATTCATTTATTTAATTTCAAAAGATATATCTTAAAAATGGGGATGGATGATTAACAAAAAAACTATTTCCAAGGTTCATCTTAAGGGTTGGACCGGGAAGTTATGATTTTTAAAAAAATACTTTAAGTAATTGTACTGATTCCTATATACCAATATTCCAGCCAAAAAACAGCTCCAATAAGTTTTCTCGAGAATATAAGAGTTTTTAAGATAAGGGTATGATTGGGGTAGTTTTTGAGAAATTTGTTATTTTCATTGAAATTTTAACGGTTGAAACTCGCTTCATGTGTTGTTTGATAGTTTTCAGGATTTTTCTGAATATTTATTTTTTTTTATTCCTTTTTATGATATTATTAAGAAAATAAGGGGATGATTTCACCCTTGATGGAATAAAGGTTAAGTCGAAAGAGTTTTAAAGTATTTACTATATGTGTACCAAATTTCATTAAAATCGGTTTGGAGTGGTTCTTTTGGAAAATAATAAAATTATTAATAAATTTGGTAAAACTAAGCACTCCTAATTGAACATTAACTTATATAGCAGAGATATAGCTTATAACTCGAGAACTCCTCCGTAGCTCAGTTGGTAAAGGACGCGTTGCTCTTCTAAAAAGCCTGAGGTTCTCTGGGTTCAAATCCCAGAGCTTCAGGCGCGCTTTTTATTGAGGAAGGACATCGGTTGTCGTTCAGTGGTTGGGGGACAAGTCTTTACACACGAGTGGCCATAGTGTTACAATGACTATAGTAACAAGCCGAGTACAGTTATGGACAAACTGTTGTGGGGTTGGCGCGCGCAATTTGGCTTCCTCACCTTTTCCACTTCATTCCTTAATTCCTTTTCTCTTCCTCTTAATTCGTTCATTACATTCCATGTCACATCGTTTCATTAATACACTAAACATTACACTTACCAAAAAACACCCGGACCACATAGAATTTCCCTAATTGAATCCTCTCCATCAACTTCTACACAGTAGTTATACCAAAGAAAAAATGAAGGACTTGGGAATACAAAAAAATAATTCCAGAGGTCTAAGGACCCCGGACGATGTAAACAGCTCCTAGCCATTAGACTTTGGTTGGACAGTTGCAGTTGCTAGGGGTACCAAGGCCACTCAAACAATAGACCACTCGTAGAAGTTGAATGTGATGTGATTCGCCCATCAGCGCAAATCACGCACACTAACAAACACTACAACCAAAGACACAATATCATTTCATTTTTGTATGGTTGTCTTATCATTATATCGTAATGAATATTGCTGAATTGCAAACGTTTCTCATTTTCTTCGTCCAGAACCACACACACGGCCCCACACAATATATACTGTTTCGTAAATGTTTGTTTCCATGATAATTTATCCCAATCTACAACAAAAGCGTGGAATACTCTTATAAATTCCTTTTGATACAATCTTGTTGTTTACCAAAAGGACTTGTTATAAAAAAAACTAGCGTGTAACGCATATTTTCTTTGTCCAGTATGGAGTATTGTCCCTTGGCTCTCAACATTTCAACAACCATCTATAAGCAATGAAATTTAGCATAAAAGCGATGAAAAATGTCAGATTTAGTTGGTGGTTTTTAGTTTATTTTGTATAAAATCGGAAATTATTTTTACTATATTTTTCTATTATTATAATATTAAAAATCTCCTATTACTATTTAACAATATTTATACCTATCTAAGTTGTTTGTAATAAATTGCATTGAAACACATTTTTTAGTACTTAAAAAGTTCTGCTCTCTGAATTCGTTTTCATTTAAGGATTTCGTTTTCACTTCAAGGAGAAAATATCAACATTTGTTTAACAACTAATTTAAGGTCATTGCAAAGAAGTCTTTATAACTATTTCCTGTGGTAAGTTCTTATTAAATGCTAGAAAACTGAAGTGATTTTGGAGAGTTCATGATTGTTTGATGACTATTTAGTAGAATAGATTTTTTATTGTTAAGAAATACTAATGTTGCTAAAAGATTCATATTATTCTCTTTCATTCCTTCTAATACACTTCAAAAAATTATACTCTATTTCGTCTGATGAAAAAAATCTCGATTTCTTCCGGAATAATTCTTTGTAATCATAAGGGACAAAATATCCTAAATAGTTGAATACATAAAATAAATTCATTTCTTTTTATCTCGGTAGTTGAAATATGAACATAAACATTTGTGTGCTAAAAAAATTTATATACTCGGCAAGAGTCTAGTTCCATAATCTCCATTTATAAAAAAAATCTTTTTGTTTAAATGCGTAAGAGTAATAATGCCAACTGTTACAAGTGTTATAATAGAGGAGGAAAAATTATTGATAAAAAATAATTTAGTTTGTTAGAGATTGTAATTTATTTTTTGTACGAAAGACCTAAACCTAGGAAATTTCGTAAATAAACCTAACACATTTGAATAATCTGCATTACAAAAATTTAACAATAACGGAAGAGGTGAATAAACAATAACAAAATTTGTGTACAGAATTTTATCGAAAACAGAATAAAAATTTTTTACTTATCATCTTGGAAACCATTGACAAAATTATTTTCCATTTTCAATGAATTACATTAAGGTTTCGTAGGTATTCGATACACACGTTTATTAATTGAAAAGATATTACCTGTATTTTTTTCATTATCTGGATGTTGAATTTTGTCTCAACGATTTTAAGCCAGAAAATCCTCGATGAATTTTATAGTAACAATTTGGTAGAAAGTAAATGAAGAACCTCGTCAAACTAATGAAGATGTTGGCAATTCCTCCGCGACTTTCTCGAGTGATTGTTAGCAAAATTTCCATTTTTTTCACGTTCTTTAAATTTTTTCTATTTAAAATGGGAGTTCTTGAAAGATTTAAATGATATTGGAAGAATTGTTTAAGTTTAAAGAGTATAAGAAGTTTAAAAATGAATTGGAAGAAAGGAAGAAACATAGAATCTTGAATTTGGAGAAAATGAAAAGATAAATTCGGGTTTACAATAATTGCCGAGTTGGAAGATTGTAAAGTACACTTGCCGAACAGATTTTTGACTGTTTTGGATGAAAAAAAGATTAAAGAATTAAACAAAAATGAAAAATTACACTTGATTGTTACTGGAAAGAAGACTATAAAAGATAAAGAAATTATAACAATTAACTTTGTAGAATAAAGTCTTTTCAGTTGTGCTCTAAAACTTGCAGTCCCTCCCCACGTCATAGTACTGTTTTGTATAACCATAGTTGGTGTCTTTCTTCATAGGAATCACATGGAATATTATCTACAGTCATACCTTTTGTTTCACACAAAATGTGGCCTATATTCTATAAGAAAAATTCTATAATGCTCTTTAATGAATTGTGTTGATAAATCTTGATACTCACAAAAATTCCTAAGAAATTCATCAATTAAGTCTTGATTATCTTGAAAGAACGTATAATATGGGAAAAATGTCATAAAAAACGATGAAAACTCTCTGTTTGTTTATTTTTTACTTTCTTTTCAATATCTTTCGTAATTATATTAAATATGTAATCCCTTACTTTTTTAGTTTTTTGCCGATAGTAAAACACTCCATTAGACGTTTTTTCTGGCAAAAGACTTTACAAGTTCTTTGAATTCTGTATCATTTAAGGAAAGTATCAACTGTTCTTTAAAATGTTTTTGGTAATTCGTTGAACTCGTTAAAATTGTCTTTCTTTGTAAGGTTTGGAAATGCTAGAAACTGAAGAGAGCTTGGTGAGTTCATGTTGTTTATTTAGTAGAAAAGTTTTTTATTAAAGTACAGTATGTTTTTAGTAAAAATGTTTTAAATTGATTAAATTTTATTAAGATGATTTCGAAGATTTTTTTCCTTTATTCGTAGCAGATTTTACAACATTTTACAAAGCACAGCTTAAGAAAGTAGAAGCTCAGATTCGGTTAATTTTTCATTCCACAGAGTAGATAAGTAATGTACCGATCGCTTTTGGAGACGAACGACTGTAGATTCGGTTAATTTTTCATTGAGATTTGCTGTGTTATTTCTCAGCTTCCTTTATGGTACATTGAACAGTATTTTACATTGCTTTTCGGTCGGCTCCGAAAGTGCGCCAGGAACCCCATATTATTATCTACTTATATATATATATATATATATATATATATATATATATAAAACAGAAAACCTACCTATATTTATATATACTATATACTATATATATATATATATAAAAAGAAAAAACAAATATTGCACATGAAATATTTCAGACGGGATGTAAATTAAGAGATCTTAAGCTTTTGATAGAAATTTGTAAATACACGTATTTACAGATCAAGCCAGTAGGCAAACTTAACAATATCACTAGAAATACCTTAGACAGAAAGGAAAATTTAAAACAGGATGAAATCGACACTTTTTAACAGAATAAGATTTCTGAGATCTATAGTAAGAGATTTTCATACAATAAATGACAACATAGAAACATTCAACATTTTATTTAACTTTTAAATGTTTAACGCGGATAGTGAAAGATTATGTACCTGATAAAACTGTCACGACCAAAGATTTCAAAAATTGCATGTTAAACTACTACAAATTACTAATTTTCATTAATAAGTACTGAAACCTTGAATTTTTTGTTGAAAGTTGGACATACTTTTGAAAAAAGATATTTCAAAATTCCATTATATAAACTGTAGGATTGATATGTACAGCAATTCACATGAAGCTGTTGTTTTGTCGTCTGATTTGTGCAGCCATGAATTAATACCGCCGAAGGTGCTCTTTGTTTTTCCGTTTGCCATTGAGAGCAACATTTATCTCTGTTCACTTCAAAGCGAAGTTTGCCGCAGCAATTGTGAACTGAAAGGCAAAAAGTCTCGACAGCCCTTTTAATATTTGTAACTACGCATGAAGATTGCTTAATATAACCGCTGGAGGGGTGGGAATCGGTTTATTATTTTTTTTCTGTTTTGCTTCTATACAGTGTAAATCAGATGACTTATTGAGATTATTAATTCAACGTGTCAGGATTATTATTCCGTGTTTGTTTTGCTTTTTAAATACATTAAGAGACACTACAAGGATCGGAATATTTTCTCAATTCCATATTTTTCATTCTTCATAAAATTAAATACAGCTTACTACACGATATAATCACTGAGCAACTTCCACATTTTTTTTTTCACAAAAGCAGAAATTGTTCCATGATATTTATTTTGATAAGCCTTTTAAAGTTTAGTTAAGAGGTTTATATTTTTTAAAAGCAATATATTAAACACTCCCAATGAACATACATGTCAATAAATCTTTATTTTCATAAATCGAATTTTCTAATATGATTTGACTTTATGTTTTCGTAAACATATACAGTAAACTCTTAAATGAGCTATAAAGACATACAAATGAAGTGGGGACATAACAATATCTATTGTTGGACCTAATTCCTGGACAGGATTGATAAAATATACTATTACCATAATTATTGAAATTTTCTGCAGACAAGGCACTAAACTATATATAATATTATAGACTTATTAAAACGTGTGTTTCTGTACAAATTAGGTTTAAGCATAATAATGGTTACCTGAAAATTATTGTCAATAATGCACAGAGTGATGGTACTTGCAGTCTTTCACTTGTATTTATTATACTTCTGTGAAATTACAGTATTACAGTATACAGAATTAATTTGTTTTATACACACACAAATAGTGATCACTGTCAATTTTGCACTGTGAAGCACACAGGCTAGTTTGTTCGAGAAATAAAAATAAGGAAATTTATTCTAATCCGTAGTTTCATCGTCAGCTCAATACATTGAGGTGGGAGTTGAAATTAAAGGAAACATATTTATCAAACTATATTTTTATCAGGTTGATACTTGTACATTAAAAACTTTAAGGTTTGCTCAGACCACTAAATAATTAAATAACTATTTATATCACAGATAAACAGATAAAACGTTATCTCTTTAAGTGACTGTATCTGATTAGATTACGCTAATGTTGAACTTATTTACGTTTATTATGGTTTATTGTAACTATTTTAACCTAAAAAAGTATGATCTGAGAAAAAAACTATTATTTAATATATTTTTACCCTTATATTACCATACCAAAAATATGCTCACAAAATTTTTTTACTAAGGTTTAAAGATCTCTATCGATTCCTTTTTTAATTAAATTTCTGAAATTATTTATTCTTACACCTTTCAACTGAATAACTTACACTGTAGCCTAGAAAAAGCAATAGCTCAGCAGAAAAAATTAAATGTTCTAAGCAGCAGCACCTTATTTCATTTATATATATTTTTGGTATCCTAAGAGTTACATATTAAAAATTAATATACATAAGTCAATTTTAAAGTCAGCGTAAATGTTTATATATTTTATTTGTACAAATGTTACAATTTAATCGTTTAAATAATAGGGGAAAAATCTTTTAAATTTATCTTGACGTTGTATGTTTTGTATTACAAAGGCATAATTTGTTGTTTCTATAAAGTACACAGTTTATAAGGGAACCCATTTACAATATATTTGATTAAAACCGTTCACTCAATACTTACTATTTAATCAAGTATACTGCTTTTAATTTAAAATTTTAGTTAAATATTGTAGTTTTTCTCATTTTATTTACTCCTAGAAAACTGCTAAATTCATTAACATATTTCCATGACAACATTTTCATCCGTATCGGAATGAATGGACGACAACATAATTCATTTCTAGGAATTCCAGGAAGTGACATATTTAATAAACAATGTAGCTTTTATGAGGAGATATTCACATAACTTATAAACCTATCATTTTACAAGTGATATAATTTTACGTACTGTACTCTTAGTGCAGAGGACCTAATAATTTATAATAAATGTGTGTCATATACTCGGTATGGCCCAGGAATTATTAAAATATTTGTCAACACAAATGCTATATGAGAAATAACAGTTGGATAGTTAACCTATAATATTCATAACCAAGGTTACTGCTGATGAAAAAATTTGGTTTCAGGAAGTTTTGAAATATAGCTATTTTTCATGTATAATATAGTTTACGGTACACGGATAAAATTCATTACAACGATTTCCTGGCCTATAGTTATATTTTGTTTAATCTAACTGTTTGGCCTGAAACTAATTACAAGTATTTCCATCACTAGGGCATTTAAGGGTGTGTGTGCGTGAAAAAATACGGATCTAACAATTAATAAAAAAAATATTTAAAAAAATTATATTTCACGCTTTAAATAGGAAAGTAATTTTCATCTAAACGAAGCTATTTGCAAAAATGTGGTTCACATATTTCGTATTTGATTAAGATAAAAAAATATTGCTAGACTATGCTTTGGTCTACATTAATTAAACCTTTTTTCAATGTAGGAACCTAACAGTGTGCAAAAATGTATGTTTATCATACAGGGTCAGTGGTTATAATATAACTAAGAGTTGGAAGGCAAAACTATACCCAATAGTCTCGATGTAATAATTTTACAGAGCGAAATATGCCCTTTCTGTTGGAGAAGTAATTCAATAAAAACTGCGAAAATGTGGTCTCAGCACTGCAGACAAATATTTAAACAGTTTCAATACTGGACACTATCCAAACTCCGAGAGTCTGACATACAGTATAATCGTATAGGGTTCGGTGTGCTACTATCTTAACTGTTGACATTGGTCTGTTACTGCTGAGACTTATACAGGTGTTTTAACGAAACAGTTTCAATAATGGACATAATACAAACTCCGAGAGCCTAACGTACGGTATAGTAGTAAGTAGTTATGTGAGCTGCTATATTTGATATAGGTCTGTTACTGCTGAGAATTTGTAAAGTGTTTTATTGAAACTGGCTTAAACTTACAAGAGTCTAGCCATGACTATCCTGCACATACCAATACCTTTTAATTTGAGGTAGAATCTTTTAATAACAATTCAGCAGGAGTTTAAAAAGACAGCAAGACTCCAAGCAATGAGGTCTTTCATTTGCGAAAAATAAAGAGAGTTGAGGGAGTTTCTCATACCAATAGAATTTTTGAATTTACAAATATAAGTTGAAAAATTCTGTCTTCTGAATTCATCGTAACCTTATAGAAATTCCCAAATCTAAAACGATGGCCTCTATGTGAAAGAGCTACTGATGATAACGGTTTTATCAAGACCTGTAACCTCCATTACTTGAACATGTTCAGGATAGGTAGTGCTCTTACGATCTACGACGTTTATAGGATAGGAGATCCCTGATGACGGGATAATTTGGGTGCCAAAGTATTCTAAAGATAGGAAAAGCTTTCAGTTTTCAGGATCGCTCATATGCAAAGAGTAATCGGTGGCCATAATTACCTAGATTCTAAGAGGCTCTCTAAATATCTAAAGACTTGCAAGACCAGATGCTTTCCAGACAGCAGTAGCTGAAAACCCCAAGAGCTTGAAAATTATCTATTTTCTTTTTGATACAGGAAACTCCCATACACCAAAACCTCCTGAGGGCAAGATAAAACTCTATTACTTCAAAATTGGGGAGCCATATAGGCCTAAAAGCTTAGATGTTCCGAAAATGTCAAGCTAAAGATCGTAGTAGGTGTTAATAATGGAGAGATAATAATTTTGAAAGAACAAAAATATTAATTATTTGATTTGGTACCATGAATTAACTACACGTACGTTAAAATGTTGAACACTGCAACTAATAAGATCAGAATAGATTTAAATCATTTTAAAAAACATCTGAATTGTAATAAATTTATCTGCTTCATATATAATATATACCATTTGAAAAACGTGTATTAGCAGGCATCTCATTATGTTAAATATATTGCACTTTAAAATATATAACAGATTTTTAACTTTTTAATACAAAAATCTTTAAGTACCATATAATTTTCTTAAAAATGTATGGGAAAAAGTTTTATTTCTTGATATAAATGACCTATAACATTTTTCTCGTTAGTTACAAGTGGTTTAGATTGTACCATGCTTTAAAGAGATCACCAATAAAGTTACAGCTGATAGCAAGAACAATTTGTTTTTTAGAACAAGGTTCAAAGACACCGCGAGAACAAGCAATTTAATTTATCAGTGAATTCATTCTATTTCTAATTCATCCCATTATTCTCTTTTCTCAAACTGGTTTGATTACATTTTTTGGAGGTTATCGTTTCAAACAAAGCCATTAAAGAGGCTATAAAAAGTACAATAATCCAGACAAACACCCCGGTTTCTATACACAATTCATGTTTTTTATTTTAACCTTAAAAAATTATTACTAAATAATACCAATTATAGTTGAAAAAGGGCAATATATTGTAGCCTTTTATCTCGTGTTTGTACAAATCAATTAGTTAAACTATTTAAGTTATTATTTTTAAAACTCATAAGATAAATTTCATGTGATTACTATGATCAAACCTCAACAATTTCTGTATAAGTAAAGGACAGTGTCGCTATTAATTACAGTTTTATGGTTTATTTCATAATAAGAGATATAACCTTTTAAGTGAACTTTTGATATTCGGGTTCTTGTCTCCTAAAACGTAAGAACAGGGACCCTGACATGTTGAGAAGGAAACGGAAGGGGCAGATTATTAATCGGGACTCGTTCTGGCATGTGCCTTATACGCTGAAGAGTCGACACATCTCTTTACTTTAACTGTGTATATAAAAGTATGTATGTTTAACTAAAAAATTCACTATTTTTTAACTTTACATAACAGTTTTAGAGGAGGCTGTAATAATTTGATATTATGCTATTCAATCAAGACAACGTTAAACCCCCATTCCGCCGCATTCTGCCCTTATTTCGAGCCCAAGGAGTAGTGGGGAGATGTTATATTAAAGATATAGAAATTAATATGCATCTAAATATGCTTTAAGTTTGTATCAATAACAATTATTATGTGGATTGTGCAGAAAAAATAATGATTGATGTGAGTTTTATAACTGTCGTATTTTAAAAAAGTAATACCCCTTTTGTACAAAAAAAGGTTTCAAGATGACGTTAAAATTAGTTTATATTCAAAATTGAAGAATCAGATCTCATTAAACTGACTATAAAACAATTAAGGGTATTATAAAACTGCTAAGAAAGTTTCATTACTGTTTTATTTATGGAGAAAACTTCAAGATCAGTATTTCCAAAAAATCTGGTTTGAAGCTCGTGGAGAAAGCAATCAGTGGATAATATGAAGCTTATACACTGTCTTACAATTTATTTATTTATAAAAGTACGAAATAACGCCTTGCCGACTGGGACACGTAGCTAAAGCTTTGCTCAGGGTTTCATGTTAAAATTTTAATTATATTACTTGATTGCAATAGGCTACATTGCGTTATTATGTATTATGTTAAGAACTTGGTTATAACGATTGTTACTCAGATTGTTTAGGAAAATTTAATTTATTCTGGCTAATTGTTTACGTTGCCATCATGGATAACCCAAAAGATAAATTAAATAATGTTTTCATAACGCTCAGCCACAAATCCCATGGGGGTGATAGGTAACACCACAGAAAATAATGTTCCTTGCACTAACCATTTCTGGCCCGTTTAATTCTCGTATGGTATTTTAACAGGCAGGACAGATAGCCCAGACAGTATATGGAAATTATGTTCGTATGATAAGTGTTAGCTCAGCTTATCACTATCTTGTAAAAGGGTCTGCGGGAGGGTATCTTGTGCTTTTAATGCAAATAAGCAATAATTTATATAGTATAGTTTTAGTGTGTTAATTTTAAATAATTATTTTTAGTACCGAAAAAATGTGTAAACTTGTCTACACATTAATATGAGTTTTTTTTTAAAACTGGTCAGTTTTTCTTTTATACTTTATTTAATTACACGCAAATTTAGTTGAGTGAGTTTGTATGTACGTTACAAGAAAATGAATTACGTTGTTAATGAAAAATTTGCCTTAAAGAATTCTTATAAGTAAGATGGCTTCAGATTGGCTGGCTTTAAAACTGTACCAGGTACTCGAGTCCTTAGACTTCGCAAACTCATTCAAGAGTCCATCGCTTCAGGCAACAGAGCATAAGTAATTTCAGGAATGAAGTCTCTCTCTCCTTGAACATGTCAATAATATACTACGAACTCAGGATAGGCCCTAAACTTTAAGAAACTTTTAGGTAATGTAATTATTTATCCGAATATAAACCTAAAACGTGATATCCGTTGTTCAAAACAATAAAACAAGACAATTTCTATAATTTAGTCGCAGTTTTGTAAATTAATTCTAAATTAATTCAGACTAGTTTAGTACATTAATCTTGAATTTAGTTTAATTTCACCTACTTCTATATTGTACCGCTTGCAACCAATACCTTGATCCTGAAATCTGGAGTTGGCATCGAAGGAACAAGATGAACCATTGAGAATGTCTTTTCACCTAGATTACACTATATTTTTTAGTCTAAGTGACACTGATGTCGAAATGGTGTAAAGGGTTCATTTTTTCCTTCTTTATAACTCGACTTTCTTTGGATCTCTTCAGACGAACATGACTACAGATCCCAGGAGTCAAGTCTCTGAGAGGGTCAGATACCAGACACTAAACTAAGAGGAAGTTTAACTGGAACTAAATTAAACATACAAACTGAATAAACCCTTCCCACATTAGCGACGTTATGTTTAGTTTATAATGCTTTGTAGTCATTGAATAGTTTAATATAAAATTGTACAACAAACATACAAGTGCTTGATAACGTGCTTTACAAACCCATGATAAAACATGACTATATGTTCAAGAGAAACTTAAAACCGAAGTGAGTTGGCAAAACAGAGAAGGGTCTGTAAGCGATTGGGATTATATTTTGCCAACGTGATAATCCAAGAAATCCCAGTTACAAATGTGACGATCGTGGCGTCAATGTATCTTCTACCGTGAAAGCATCGTTCTTGTTCCCAATCTCATGAATATTTATTCCGTCTACTGAAAATTTGTATTTCTAATAATTTCTTATGTACAGGTATAGTCCTTTAAAGGTAGGAAATTTATTATTTTGGACGCATCTAAGCCTCAGATTATACTAAAATATAGAAATTTTAAACTGCTACATAGTTATAACAACAATAATACTGTAAATTGTTATATCTGTTCAAGAGTGATGACAGAGAACCGACTAGTCTAATCATTTATAAATTAATCTATTACTTTTGTTTGTTCAACAACTCTATAAACAGTTGTAAGACCTTAAGTATACTGTTATGCTAGACAGCAAAATTGGGAATTAACTCTAATAGCCTCAATTAACTCACCATTGGCTGGCGTATCATGCAGAATTGAATACTAATTTCATTTCACTAATTTCATTACTAATTTCATAATACGTAAAAAACGTTGCATTATTGTACTGATTTCGTTATAATATGTATTTTATTCTGAAGTTTTTTCCGTTTATTCATAAAATTAAGTAAAATATATTTGCAAACTTACGGCAACATCATGTAATTGAATATTCCTTACATGGCAAAAATTTGGCAATCTCGATCTCTAATGGGTTGAAATTTGTCAGGCCCTCCAGCTATAATATAAAGGTTTTCTGATACTCAATTCATTGTGTGTTATTTGACATATTAGTTTTATTTTTAATTTAAATTTTTAATATTTTTTTTAACTTTAAATATTATACAGAAAGATGTAAGATTGTCTAAAAAAATATAAACTTTTAAACTTGTTTTATTGTGGCCTTTACAGTTTTTTTTGCTTTTTCGCAATTGATAGTGACTTTTTATGTACGAGACTGTATTAATAGTTTGATATAAACATTGTTTAATGAATCCTAAATATAATTAGTTTCAGATTGGCTGTTCAAAACTGCTGCAAGTATTCCAATCTCTAGCCTTCAAACAGGATTTTACCGCTTCAGGCAAGAGGGCAGAAGTAACTTTAAGGATGAGAACTTTCTCCTTGAACACATTAATAATCTACTATGTACTCAGGCTCAGTACTTATAAACAATAGTGCAGGCATTAAGAGTACATAATGATAAGATCTAAATATGTACTTAAAATGTGATGTAATTTATTGTAAACGAGAAAATAAGAATAGTGTTTAATTTCGAGGGTTAATTCAGACTTGAATTAGTATGATTTGTATAAATTAAATAGTTTAATCTATTGTTGTTTAAAATGAGTGCTTGTTCGTACTTTACAAACCTGTTATGGAACACTATACTCTTTGTAGAGAAAATTAAACCGAGGTAAGTTTTCAAAGCGGAGGAGGGGCAGTAAGCGATTGGGCTTATATTTTTGCAAACGTGATAAATCAAGAAATCCCAGTTACAAAATGTTACGAACGTGGCGTCAATGCATATTTTCCCGTGAAAGCAACGTTTCTATTCCTAACTTACAATTCTTGGTTTCTTACTCTGAAACCTGTTACTTCTTGTAATTTCTTACAATATGATTTACGATGTACAAGTATCGTAAAACCCGTGCCTTAGACAGTAGTACACAGAAGATAATGTGATATTGTTAAACTAATTTTTGCATATATAAATTAATGTATTACTTTTCAATGCTCAAGTTCTCGATAAATTAGTGCTGAAAATACGTTCGAGTGCTGAATATGTTATTAGTGCAAAATAAAATCGCCAAAACAGTTGCAAGCTTATCTTTTGTTATATAACTATGGAAATTGTCTCTTTTTAGAAATTATAATTAACATAATCCCATAACATAAAACAATTAAATTTTAGAGTAAATATTGATAAAAAATTACAGAATTTTCTGCATACAAATATTGAAAATAGAGTTTTGTTGCGTATTTACCATATATTTTTTTAAAATATCGTTCATGTTTTTACGACTAAAACAGAGGCATAAAACTAGAGGTGACTTTTCCTTAATTGGGGGTTTTATACAAAATGTAAATTTCTACAGGTGAAATCAATATCGAGATATCATTCTAAATAATTACGATACATATGTCACGTGTTGACTTTATATTTATATAAAATTACCTTTATTCAAAATATTTAGTGTAAGGGCTAGTTTTTTTCAGAATAATATAGACACATAAATAAATAATTTTGATACAATAGAGGATGGACGTCAAAACACTTTAGAAAAATAAATAATATATATATATATATATAATATATATATATATATATATATATATATATTATATATATATATATATATAAGTAGATATGAATGTGAGGGTTCTAGTTCACTTTTGGGACAGTCAGAAAATCAACGTAAAATACTGTTTAAAGGACAATAAACTAATCTGTAACTCACGAATGAAAAATTAACCGAATCTATAGCTTGTTTTACTGTTCATTGTAGGCTTCTAATTTCTTAAGCTGTTTTAATGAAAAAATCCAGAAATCTTAATGAAAAATCTATAAACGGAAATAATGAAATTTGCTAACATTCGCTCAACAGAAAATAAGACGATTTTTACTGAATTTCTTTAATATCGTTCTTAATCACATCATAGGCTAAAAATTTCTCAGAAACCACAACCACATAACAAATCGCGTTTGTAACAGCATTTTGAAAATCCATATTGATAATTATATCGTTCTTTGTAACTAGAAATATTTGTCAAACTCTTTGTTGTATCAATGACATAAATGGGTCTATTTGCTATAAATTCTTTGGGGTTGTAATACATTTCCATATTTTTTGTAGTAAACTTTCTTAAAATCTTGATACATCTGATACATGATTCTGAAAAGACCACCGGAAATGTTTAAATTTTGTAATTCATCTGGATAATAAGAACCATTCAATTTTACTCTGATATTTTTTACATTCAAACTATCAAACTTTGAAGGATTTTTTTCTTGATTATTCTGTCTATCTGTTTGAAAACCAATGATAACGAACTTGGGATTGAAGATATTTCTATAAAATATTTGTGATATCGAACGAATAAGTTGTTCCGGAAATACCTTTTTGCTCAATACATTGCCAATCTAGAAAATTAAACGTGATGTTTTGAGATTTTATAATTTCATCAATCAACTGAATTTTACTCGTAGTTTTGTAATCAATCATCGGAACTCTAATGAAAAAACTCGTTAATTGTAATTTTGCCATCAACAGGCATAACATTTCCAGTTGCAGTCTTCAGAATCACATCATCGTCTTCAGCTCTTATGAAAACTAATGTAAAATCCACCTTTATAGATTGGAAAAATTTACATTTTCAAAGAATCCTAAGCCGAAATGTGCTAAATCACCGACCGCTTCAAATTGTCCAAATTTAAAAGTTGATTCAAAACTGTTTGAAAATACATCACTTTTGGAATAACAAATAGTTCCTTTAATTGTGCTTAATTGGCCACAGTTTTCGACTTTTTCTATCAATTTATTGTGTTTTCTTACTTCAATCTTAGAAAATAAAAACGGTATAAAATTAGTCGATTAATCTAACATTATCAGTTCCAAGATATGCTTGACCATCTTGTTTTGTTAAAGTTCCAGAAATATAAAACTGGAAGTTAGACGAGCAAAAGTTATCTCCAAAAATCAATATTAAACTCAGTTCTTTTATTCGGTTCATTCAAATGTTGTTTACTAATTGGATAGAAATTTTTAAAACTCCGCCCTTTTCAATATCACTAGCATATTTTCTGTAGTCCGCCATTTAATAAGAGAAAATTTAGAAATTTTAAACATCGTGTATCATTTTTTCATCGATCTAATGTACGTTTTTATAAGAAAAGATATAAATTTTTAGTAAAATAATTAAAAAGATTAGAGTCATTTTTAATGATGCTACTTCGTCATATTCAGGATTCTCTTCCTTAAATTTTGCGATCTCGGTCACATTATTTCAATAAAATTTGCACAGGATAGTAACCGCTATCTATAATATTGTTCCAATCAACTGTATCTTTATTTTCATCCAAAAACTTTATACTCAAGTGTTGATAGAGACAAAGAACAGACATATGATCTTTTAATTGATAATGTATATTTTCTTGAATGAACTCTGATGATAAAGTTTGATATTTAGCAATGTTTATACCAATTCAATTTGTTTACGTATAATCTCATCATATCTTCGGATAATTCATATTTTTGAGAAATGTCATCCCAATGTTCTTTTTTCAAATCTCTTTCGTGTTGCATTATAAAAAGATCGAAAAGCACTGTAATGTCCCGCCATCTCTATTTATTAAGAAAAAATTTCAAAATCAAGTTTTTATAAATTGGCTCTTTTTTGAGTTACATTCAGCACATTTTCCCGAAATTCTTTTAACTCCGTTAATGTTTGCATAGTATTTTATATCGTTTGTGGCAGTTTTTCTCTTTACATCTCACACAATATATGAGCGCCATTTATATAAGGAAAATTAGTCATCGTAACCACCTACTCCATTAAATCTGTTGTCGATGTTTTCAAAAGTTTTATCGACATCTTCTTTAAATTTATTAAAGTTTTCTTCTAGTTTATTTACTTTATCGAGATATAAAGAGTAATCGATCATCTATACTTTTAAGTAATTCATTATTATGTGTTGCTTTCTCATTGAAACGTGTACCAAAATTTTCTAAAAAGTTTAAAAAATTTTCCTGAAGTTTTAAAAACTGTTTCAACTAACATTGTTTTATATGTATTAAAGTCTTGCGCAAGTTTTATAACTTTTTCATTAATTTCAACCAACATCGTCTACTGATCTTCTATTTCCTGGCTTCTAACTTGTCATAGACTTCTGTTGTAAAATCTTTAACATGCTGTTTATGATTTCTCATAATTTTGTTTTAGTTCATTAAACATTTTAATAGGATCTTCTAATTGAAATCATTACAACAACATCAAATGGATTAATTCCTTTACTAACACTGCTAATTCTTTTTCCTTTAAAATCTAAGGCATTTTTAACATTCGGATCATGTAAATCAACAATATCGATGTTTTCTGATAATTTTAGAGGTTTTAAAAATTTGTTCTTTAACAACAACATCATGTTTGTCAATACCAGGTCGAACACCGACAATTCTTTTCTTATTAGCCAAACTAACATAATTCTTTTCAACTTTGATCGCTTCAGTAATTTCATCAGCTTTTTCGATGTGAGACATTAAATTGGTAAATAATTTTTTTACACCATCATCAACTTCTTTTTCCAATTGTTTTTATTTTATCAGCAACTTTCATTTGAACTCATGAAATTTGCAAGTTTGTTATCATATTCATGCTTTTAAAAAAATCTTCAATCTCGACAGCAAACATATCTGAATCTGGAAGGTTTTGTAATACATTTTCTAACTTGTTATCAAACTCATTTCTCAAACTATCAAAATTCAAACTATTATCTACATTTTGAATAATATTGTGTTCCAAATACGTCAAAAATATTTTGTGAATCCATATTTATTAAAGCAATAATTTGTTAACAACTTCTTTAAAATCTTTACCATCACTCAGTTCATTCAACACAAAAACACATAAATGACCACAAATTGGGGGATCTTTATAGTCTTGAATCTGAGAATCATTGTAGTAGACGCTTGATTTTTTCAAATATTTGATCAATTCTATAGGTGGTTTGTCCTCAATTCTTCCATACGAATCAAAATAACATGCATTCTTATCATTTTTATAATAACAAATCCAATGCGTTCCACTTCCCATAATCGAGTCTAAATTCACAATTCCACATTCAAATTTCTTAACTTTTTCAGGTAATGTATCTCTCATGAAGATTCCTCTAAAATGTTTAATATTTTTGCAGATTTCTTCCAATTCTCCGAATGTTAAAGGTTTAAATTTTTTTTTTCAATGTTTGATTTCACGTAATTCAAAGTTTTTTTCATCTAATCCAGATCCTGTAACATCTTCCAACTCTTTATATCTAACCAATTTAAAATGTTTCGAACAATAGGAATCAACAATCTTTTTTAACGATTGGAGCAGCTTTACGAACATAAGGGAACAACATTTTTTAACAACTGGAATATTTTCTCCAAAATCTAATAAATCTTTCAAAAGTCCACCATTTTTAAGTTCTTTCAACTGATTATAAGAAAATTCTATTCTGGTTCCTTTATTGTTTTTCTTATGTTTTTCGAGTTTATTGTATTGTCTATTTGTTAAAAAATATCTTATCTTCTCCATTTTTTAGTTGATCTATCTATTTTAAATTGAATACTAACGGGTATTTTCTTCTTAAAAGCGGATTTTTATTTTTTCTTTCTGATTTTTGCTGAAGTTTACGTTCACCTCCATTTATATAGTTTAAAATTTCAAGTTTCTCTTCGATTTCCCATTTCCTAGTTTTCTCTTCAAAAACATTGCTCCAGCTGTTGGAAGCGCAACAAATCTTTCACCTAAACTAGCATCTTTTGATAAAAATCTATCCATTGCCTTATCTTGCAAAACTTTATCTGCGATATGTCTGGAATTTGTGTCTCTATGTTTTGCATAAAAAATATCGTGTTCCATAGCAGCTTGATCTAATTTATTTATACCAGGAATCCTCCTCTTTTTAGTCTTTTTTTTCCGAGTTTTTGTGCCAGGCCCCAGATACTGATAAGTTGGTACGTGTAATTCAAAAGGTAAATTGTTGATAAAATCATTCAAAAGTCACACTACCCTCCAATCATAGATGAACTTATTGCCGCAAAACTCGTTTTTAAATATTTCATTCCATCAGGTTTTTCAATCATTTCATCAAGTTTGTTTCGAAATAAAATCTTTAATCGCTTTCTTTTCGTTCAAAAAATTGTTGTTTCCAGCCTTCTCTTGAGCATAAATATAATTAATAATTCCATCGAGTTTTGTCAAATCGTCGATATATCTGTACTCAATCTTATTATCACTGTATTTTCTCACACCTGATCCTTCGATTTCGTTTTTCCCAAATTGGTTTAATTCAAATTGAGATATTTTTTACCTTTACTTGACTTTGGTTTCTTAGTTGATGGATCATTATTTTTGTAAATTGAATCAGATTTCCATAAAATTTCAGTATACTTTTTCAAGTCTTCTTCAGAATATAAACCGTCTCCCTTTTGGAACATCAGTGCCTGTTAATAATCTCCATAAACCTTGAGTTCCTTCATATGTTTTTTTCATTAATAATGATATCATTATGCTCAAAATTCACGGGCAAATTTCCAATCATAAAACTTTTCTTTTTTCTGTCCCAATACAAACCAAATTTATCTATCCTTTGCTCTAGGAAGAAATTTTTTAACCAATTTCACCAATTATTTATATCCGTTGTTCCAGGACTTATTGGTTCAACTATGGTAGAGTCTTCAATGATTCGAGGTCTAAATGGTGTTGAAGATGGTAATTTTGGCAATTCAAACTCAGATTCTGGTATCGAAATATCAGCAAATTGTCGTACAACTGGAACCAAATTCATTAAATTTTGATTATCGCTTAAAACATTTTCAATTTTGCCCTCAACATTTTTTATTGCAGAAGTTACAGGTTGATTAATTATTTGAATAAGTTCTTGTTCTTCTTCATCCATTCGAATCTGTTTCTTTAAATTCTTTGATTAATTTTCTTTTCGATTTTGATCAAGTTTTTTCGCTTCTTCAGAAGTTACGTTCGCCATTTATTTAGGAAAATTTTGAAACGTGGAACGTAAAAACGTGAACGTGGAACGTAAAAAACGTGAACGTGGAACGTAAAACGTGAACGTGGAACGTGAAACACGAACGTGAAACACGAACGTGAAACGTAAACCCGAAACGTAAAACATGAACGGTGAAACGTAAACACGAACGTGAAACATGAACGTGGAAAACATGAACGTGAAAACATGAACGTGAACGTGGAACGTGAACGTGGAACGTGGAAACGTGAACACGAAAACGAGAACACGGAACGTAAAACGTGAACGTGAAACATGAACGTGAAACGAGAACACGAAACGTGGAACGTAAAACGTGAACGTGAAACATGAACGTGAAAACATGAACGTGAACGTGGAACGTGAACGTAAAAACACATGAAAACAAACTAGATTATCACACGTTTATATTGGAAAATTTATTCAAATATTTGCCATTTTTTAGGCTTCAAAGTTAGATTAATAGTTAAAAATCCGTAGTCTTCCTTCCAAATTTTTATCACATAACTCAATAAAGTGGTTAAAACTCATATCAGATCCCACATAATTGTTATAAATCTTTCTCGAATAGTGATCATCTTGCTTAAAAATACACAACATATTCAGGTTATTTCTTATAACTTGTTTATCAACCTTTGAAAAGCATTGGGAAAGATAGATACAAGATATGTTATTTTTGTGACGAGACATTACGAAATATTCCTTAATAACGTCTTGATTTTCTAAAATACAATCATAAAAAACGATTAACGAATTGGGTTTACATTCGCTTAACGGAACTATGTCCTCAGAAGCATTATAAAAATGTGATATTTTTTTGTTTAAGTTTTTCTCAATATTTTCAAATCTTTCTTGTAATTTTTTATAGGCGTCTTGTTCTAAAGATTTACTAAAGACGTACAAATTGGAATAAGGAATCAACCTAATTGTAGATAAAATTCAATAGTAAAGTTGTTTTTCCACATTCCACTTGAACCAACAATTAACAATCTGATTGGTTGATCTTTCTTATTTTCTTCAAACGTTTGAAGTTTTATCTGATCTTTTTGCTTTAAAAATTTCTCCATTTAAATAGAAGATTTTCATCTTGAAGCAACGCTTGCGAAAATGAAGCTGTTCAAGTTGACTTCAGAAAGCTCTAAATTAGTTTTAAACTTGGGAACATCCTATACACTTAGAGGAAGAAATCAAATTATTTTATCGGTTTAAGCGGTTTTATATTCTGACAATTTTTGTAATAAATATTAGTGAAAGTTCTCCTTATTTGTATAGGATTTAGTGAGAAGAACATAACAAAATATTATGGTTTAAACAAAGGATATTATACTTTCGATCAAATAAAAAATTCCCTTAAAAATTATCTGAAAAACATTCAAACAATCAGATAAATCTTTAAACTTTGACGAAAACAAGTTTGAAATGCAAAAAAATTAATCTCTCTAATAAAATTCAAATAAAATCACCAGTAAGAATAATGTTTTCAGCAATTATTGTAGAATTGTTAGGGTTTGTTCAAGAAAACTATTGAGCCAAAATCAGGTATATTTAGGAAATAAAACGCCAAAATTTAGACCGTTTGATGTAATTGAAGTACATTGTAATCTCGTTGAACCTAGTTTTGAAAATCATACCGAACATTTACACAAAGAATCTGAAATTTTGTACACATTTTTCCCAAATGTTGCTTATGGATCAAAAATTAGTGAAAACCCGAATGAAAATAGACTATATTCCAATTAGAAAAAAATATGAAAAGAATTCAAAAAATCGTCTTAAACTGTTCAAGACTCTGAAGGAAATTTATTGAAAAAATGAGAGTAAAACTACAATTTACTTAAGATTGTTGAAGCAACGGACATGAATCAAGGGGGTCTATTGAATAGACTACCTTTAAACTTTCAAGAAAAAGACTAGAAGATATACATTTTCAAGGGTATCCGAATCGCGACTCTTACAAAAATTACATCCCAGACACTATTTTTCGACCTTTAAACTCAAAATAATAGCTTGTTTAAATTTTTTTTCTATCTAAATGGAGTCAGTCATAGATCTAAGAAATAATCAACTTACATTCGATAACACGAATATCTTAACGATTTGTAGACGAAAACAATGTGATCTGGTTTAAGGTTAAAGATGTTGCAGAAATTTTACAATATGAAAATACTAGACAAGCTATCATAAATAATATTGATAATGACGAGAAAATAGCCTTTAAATATATAAATTACAAGAGTCTATGCCATAGACCCTTTCAAAATCTTCATCCTGACACTATTTTCATTAATGAATCAGGACTTTATACTCAAAATAAAAATTGCTTGTTAAATTTTTTCTATCTAAATGGAGTCTGTTGTGGATCTGCTCAATAATCAACTTAGATTTGAAAACAAACATATTTTTTAACGATTGTGGATAAAAATAACGAATTTTGGTTTAAAAAGCTAAAGATGTTGCAGAAATTCTAGAATATGAAAATACGAAACAACAAGCAGTTAGAGAGCATGTTGATAATGATGATAAATTATCATATTCTGAAATAAATAAGGTGGGTCATTCGATTGCCCAACCATTCTAACTTTCAAAAAAAATACTATTTTCAAATAGGTAAGAAAGAGGGGTTGCTATGCTACTTTTCAGCTGACCTAAAAAAATTGCCTTTTTATCTAAAAATTCTTAAGAAAACACTTAAATTTAGCAAGTTTTTGTTTAAAAATTGTGTATTTTGGCCACAATTTTAGGTAAAAAAAATTTTCAGCTGACTTTAAATTTTAATATATTTTGCTTAATTTTAAGACATTTAAGACAAATACTTACAAATTTTAAAAATCCTAGTTAAAAATTTTGCTATATAAATGACAGCTGAAAATAAAATCCCACGCTGACAACAATTCGTATTCTATAACAGAACTCTTAGGAAATAAGAAAAAACCTACTAACGAACGCTTCGGATTATGGCTTTTAAACGAGAATTTACATAACGACAATCTGATTACGAACATTGGAGACTTAAACTACGTAGAAAACGAAGAAAGAATGGGGAAATTTAAAAGAATTACAGAACCATTTTGCGATAATATTATGGTTTTTAAAATAACAGATTCTACAGATCTGGAAGGAAAGCTGTTGAAAAAAGACGTTTGTGGCTCCTTTAACAGTTATTTGAGGAGTAAATTTTCTAGATTTCCACTAGCAAAACACGGCGTAAAAGCGAAATTACCGCAATTACTAGATTCTAATACAATAAACAATAAAAGGAGTTAAACAGATTATAAGACAAGATTTTAAAAAGATCGCGAAAAAGTATAAAAAACCAGTAGCTGTTCCGTACAAAATAGAGTTAGCGGACGTAAAATTATTAACATTATTGGAAGAACTACCAGAAATCTTAGAGCAATTAGCTGTAGAACACTATTATTTGCTAGATTTGGACATAACACAAGACTTTGCCGGTATCTTTAACAAAGAAGAAATGACAGAGTACTTGACAACAAATTATAATTTTTGCAGACAGAAAGACGTTAAAAATAACTGTAAGATCATTGTAGATAACGATAAAACCGTTGGAAAGGACTGTTTTAACCCTGGATAAATTCTAACTCCAGGGTCAAAATCTACAATAAGTTCGTGTGCCAAATGACCAGCCCAGGAATTAACAAAATTATTAGGTAACAACGTAGTAAACTTCGTAAACTGTCCAGACAAAAGGTTAAAAGAGACGTTCTCTAGCGAGTTAGCAAAAAACAACGGAATTAACAAGATTAGAAGGCAACAATTTACAATTATGTAGACGAAAATTTCCAAAATGATAGAGAATTTGGATCCACTGGACGACTGTATAAGTTTATTAAAACAAAGCAGGAAGTATTTTAAAAACGCTCCGTTCTATTCGGTATCTCTAGCAAAAATGTGGAGAAAAATAACGGACAGTTTAAAAAACTGTTGCTGTCTCGTTTTTATAACGACCTTTTACAGTTTGTTTACTGGGGGAACAGAAACACTAAAAAATTGACAGGAATACAGGTAAAACTGCCAGAAAATACAGAAAACAGGAGGAAAATGGTTGCCTACGCTATATCCGCGTTCAGTTTTAATCTTTTACCGGTTAATTTGGTCTGTGTTAAAGAAGATAAAAACGACAAAAATCTGGTAAAAATTAAACAAAAGTGCTATTTAAAAGCGGGAAAAACATATTTTTCTAAGTCTAATACCTTGTTTTCTACGGTTCCGAAAGAGGTTAATCTAGAAGAATTAGGGCTGATAAAGACGACAAACGTCGAGCCTTATATCTGTCGAAAAAGACTTAATATTACCAATAAATTACTTCCAAATTCCCTCGAGAAAAATTGACCCTTTAAACGTCGTGTTTTTAAAAAGTATTAAAAAAAGGAACAAGAATTAAAAGAACTTGACATGGAAACAAGAAAAAGAATATACCTAGAGAAACTGTTAAAAGAACAAGAAAAATATAAAAACTGTATAGAAAAAGATAAAAAAATTAACGAAATAGAGAATAGTTTTGATCGGTTACTTTTCGAAACAATGGAGTGATTTATCGACTAAAGGAAACTATTAAAATTTCGGCATTTGTGGTCAATAATAAAGCAAGATTTAGCTATGTTGGCGTTTTAGCAGAAAAAGATGGCTATAAAGCTGTTTATTTTATTAAAGGACCTTTTAAAAATAAGTTTATCGAATTGAACAATAATAAAGAAAATTTAACGAAAGAAGGGTTTATTTTTGATCCCGTACAACGGTTTAAATATTGTCTACTATCCGATTAATAAACCAATTATAGAGATAAAAACAGACGGTTTAACTTCTTTTTAACGGTCCATCACTTTTCCTAAAATTGTTACACTAAACGCTTTAGATAATTTTTACAAATAAGTGACGATATTATTTACAAAGAAGAAGACAGAAATTGCGCTAAAAATCTTAGAATGGACAAGATAATTGGAGATATTAAGGTAAAAAATTGTAAAAAGATTAGAAGATTTACAAGAAGGATTAGAACTACAAATAACTGCTTTATCTACAATAATTTATAGAAAAAACCGAAAGATATATCTTTAAAATTCGAAAATGTAGAAGATTGTTACATTTCTAATTACTGGCTAGAAAAAGAAGTAAAAGATAGGAATATTGATCTAAATTACAAGTTAAAAATTAAATTAGATGTAGTTTAAAAAACACTCCAAGCCAGCATAAAGAAAGGTTTGTATTTGTTGGATAAATGTATTAAAAATGTTAAAAATAATAGAAAGACGTGTTTTAGAATTTTAAATGTTGTCTTAATCCACTACCATACTTAGAACTTCTAAATCTGTATTTATAGAGTCTTCCTCCAGAAACATTTTGTAAATCGTTAGAATCTACATCAATTGTGCTGTTAACAACTTTTTTAATAATCTCTAATATTTTATCTTCGTCTTCTGTATCTAGTGTAAAAGAATCTGATTCTGTATTGTTTAAAATATTTACAGAGCTTTTACTATTTTTAAAACTGTATTTCTACGAGTTCTGGCTTATATTTTTCATCTAGAAGATTGTATAAAACTTGCTCTTAAAATTCTTAAAATCTGTCTCGACATTTTGTATTAATTCTAAAATTTTATTATTTCTTTCTTCTTCGATTTTATCTTTTTCGCTTTGTAATAATGTTAGTGCTCTATCCATTTATTAAGAAAAAAATGTAGAACGCGGAACGTGAACGTGAACGTGGAACGTAGAACGTGAACGTGGAACGTAGAACGTGAACGTGGAACGTGAAACGTGAACGTGGAACGTGAACGTGAACGTGGAACGTAGAACGTGGAACGAACCAAAGAACGTAACATGAACGTAAATTTTGTGTTTTACGTTTAATTTAAACGTGATTTTACATGTAAAGGTTTAGGTTTCCACGTTCTACGTTCCACGTTCACGTTCCACGTTCACGTTCCACGTTCACGTTCCACGTTCACGTTCACGTTCCACGTTCACGGTCACGTTCCAACGTTCACGTTCTACGTTCCACGTTCACGTTCAACGTTCCGCGTTCTAAATTTTTTTTCTTAATAAATGGATAGAGCACTAAACATTATTAACAAAGCGAAAAAGATAAAATCGAAGAAGAAAGAAATAATAAAATTTTAGAATTAATACAAAATGTCGAGACAGATTTTAAGAATTTAAGAGCAAGTTTATACAATCTTCTAGATGAAAAATATAAGCCAGAACTCGTAGAAATACAGTTTAAAAATAGTAAAAGCTCTGTAAATATTTTAAACAATACAGAATCAGATTCTTTTACACTAGATACAGAAGACGAAGATAAAATATTAGAGATTATTAAAAAAGTTGTTAACAGCACAATTGATGTAGATTCTAACGATTTACAAAATGTTTCTGGAGGAAGACTCTATAAATACAGATTTAGAAGTTCTAAGTATGGTAGTGGATTAAACAACATTTTAAAATTCTAAACACGTCTTTCTATTATTTTTAACATTTTAATACATTTATCCAACAAATACAAACCTTTCTTTATGCTGGCTTGGAGTGTTTTTAACTACATCTAATTTAATTTTTAACTTGTAAATTTAGGATCAATATTCCTATCTTTTACTTCTTTTTCTAGCCAGTAATTAGAAATGTAACAATCTTCTACATTTTCGAATTTTAAGATATATCTTTCGGTTTTTTCTATAAATTATTGTAGATAAAGCAGTTATTTGTAGTTCTAATCCTTCTTGTAAATCTTCTAATCTTTTACAATTTTTTACCTTAATAATCTCCAATTATCTTGTCCATTCTAAGATTTTTAGCGCAATTTCTGTCTTCTTCTTTGTAAATAATATCGTCCTTATTTGTAAAAATATCTAAAGGCGTTTAGTGTAACAATTTTAGGAAAAGTATGACCGTTAAAAGAAGTTAAACCGTCTGTTTTTATCTCTATAATTGGTTTATTAATCGGATAGTAGACAATATTTAAACCGTTGTACGGGATCAAAATAAACCCTTCTTTCGTTTAAATTTTCTTTATTATTGTTCAATTCGATAAACTTATTTTTTAAAAAGGTCCTTTAATAAAATAAACAGCTTTATAGCCATCTTTTTCTGCTAAAACGCCAACATAGCTAAATCTTGCTTTATTATTGACCACAAATGCCGAAATTTTTATAGTTTCCTTTAGTCGATAAATCACTCCATTGTTTCGAAAAGTAACCGATCAAACTATTCTCTATTTCGTTAATTTTTTTATCTTTTTCTATACAGTTTTTATATTTTTCTTGTTCTTTTAACAGTTTCTCTAGGTATATTCTTTTTCTTGTTTCCATGTCAAGTTCTTTTAATTCTTGTTCCCTTTTTTTAATACTTTTTAAAAACACGACGTTTAAAGGGTCAATTTTCTCGAGGGAAATTTGGAAGTAATTTATTGGTAATATTAAGTCTTTTTCGACAGATATAAGGCTCGACGTTTGTCGTCTTTATCAGCCCTAATTCTTCTAGATTAACCTCCTTTCGGAACCGTAGAAAACAAGGTTATTAGACTTAGAAAAATATGTTTTTCCCGCTTTTAAATAGCACTTTTGTTTAATTTTTACCAGATTTTTGTCGTTTTTTATCTTCTTTAACACAGACCCAAATTAACCGGTAAAAGATTAAAACTGAACGCGGATATAGCGTAGGCAACCATTTTCCTCCTGTTTTTCTGTATTTTCTGGCAGTTTTACCTGTATTCCTGTCAATTTTTTAGTGTTTCTGTTCCCCCAGTAAACAAACTGTAAAAGGTCGTTAAAAACGAGACAGCAACAGTTTTTTAAACTGTCCGTTATTTTTCTCCACATTTTTGCTAGAGATACCGGAATAGAACGGAGCGTTTTTAAAATACTTCCTGCTTTGTTTTAATAAACTTATACAGTCGTCCAGTGGATCAAATTTCTCTATCATTTTGGAAATTTTCGTCTACATAATTGTAAATTGTTGCTTCTAATCTTGTAATTCCGTTTGTTTTTTGCTAACTCGCTAGAGAACGTCTCTTTTAACCTTTTGTCTGGACAGTTTACGAAGTTTACTACGTTGTTACCTAAAATTTTGTTAATTCCCTGGGCTGGTCATTTGGCACACGAACTTATTTGTAGATTTTGACCCTGGAGTTAGAATTTATCCAGGTTAAACAGTCCTTTCCAACGGTTTTTATCGTTATCTACAATGATCTTACAGTTATTTTTTAACGTCTTTCTGTCTGCAAAAATTATAATTTGTTTGTCAAGTACTCTGTCATTTCTTCTTTGTTAAAGATACCGGCAAAGTCTTGTGTTATGTCCAAATCTAGCAAATAATAGTGTTCTACAGCTAATTGCTCTAAGATTTCTGGTAGTTCTTCCAATAATGTTAATAATTTTACGTCCGCTAACTCTATTTTGTACGGAACAGCTACTGGTTTTTTTATACTTTTTCGCGATCTTTTTAAAATCTTGTCTTATAATCTGTTTAACTCCTTTTATTGTTATTGTATTAGAAATCTAGTAATTGCGGTAATTTTTCGCTTTTTACGCCGTGTTTTGCTAGTGGAAATCTAGAAAATTTACTCCTCAAATAACTGTTAAAGGAGCCACAAACGTCTTTTTTCAACAGCTTTCCTTCCAGATCTGTAGAATCTGTTATTTTAAAAACCATAATATTATCGCAAAATGGTTCTGTAATTCTTTTAAATTTCCCCATTCTTTCTTCGTTTTCTACGTAGTTTAAGTCTCCAATGTTCGTAATCAGATTGTCGTTATGTAAATTCTCGTTTAAAAGCCATAATCCGAAGCGTTCGTTAGTAGGTTTTTTTCTTATTTTCCTAAGAGTTCTGTTATAGAATACGAATTTGTTGTCAGCGTGGATTTTATTTTCAGCTGTCATTTATATAGCAAAATTTTTAACTAGGAATTTTTAAAATTTGTAAGTATTTGTCTTAAATGTCTTAAAATTAAGCAAAATATATTAAAATTTAAAGTCAGCTGAAATTTTTTTTACCTAAAATTGTGGCCAAAATACACAATTTTAAACAAAAACTTGCTAAATTTAAGTGTTTTCTTAAGAATTTTTAGAAAAAAAGGCAATTTTTTAGGTCAGCTGAAAAGTAGCATAGCAACCCCTCTTTCTTACCTATTTGAAGCTCAATTTTCGTTAATTTTAACATTGCGTCCCCATGCGAGACTGGGAGCTGTTAGATAGTGTGCCGGATCGAGTTTATAGCAATTCAAACAAATATTCCTAAAATTTTCAAAGATATCAGCGAGCAATAGAACATCTTGAATGTTATAGAGATCAGAGTAATTTTCCTAGATTTTTCTCTTTTAATTTGTTCCAAACATTTAAGTAGTGTTGAAAATCTTTCTCAGATATGCTCTCGTCCTGTCAAAAGTGAATAGAAATCTTGAATTCTCAATTCTTCTGTGTAATCAAGTTTTTCAATACTGTCGATAAATTCGTAAGGAAATATGCCTTTTCCAGATAGAATTTTTAAAGATTTCTTCTTCGTCATTTGGTTGTCTATCTAGAATTGCGTTCAGACCATCTTGTATAAAATGATTTGTATGTTTGAAATCATCTTTTTTGAGGTTTTTAGCTAACTTTTCTATAGACGATGCCATAAATCTGAACGTATCTACGAAAGAAAACTTGATGAACTTTCTTGGTTTATCATCTTCAAACTCATACCCATAATCCCTGAATTTACCTTGAATAATTTTTATGTATTCTTTCATCGGTGTTTGCGCATCAAATCAACATTACCAATAAAAAAAAAGGGGTTAGGAACTGTTTTGCCAACTCTTTTAATGTACAAATGAGTAAATCATAATTTGACATATTGATGACAGAAAACTTGAATATATTTGAGGAACATTTGAGATTCAAGTTACAAGATAAAATGAGCTTGAACCTACTAAATTTACCTGTTTAAAATGACAATGAATCTCGTACTTATATTATTCTTGTTTGATTATCAAAACCCTCACATTCACAAATTAATGACAGAAGAGACTTGGAATTTTGATACGAAATTTCTTCTTCTTCAGTTAATTTCATAGGTTTTTTTGTTTGCTTTAAGAATTATACTTTTTTAGACTATGTATTTCCCGATAATTGTATTAAGTTCCTTCAAACAATTGTTTTGGAACAGTTAGGCAATAATTCGTGTCTTCAATTATTTTTGACTCTATAACATATCGGTTTTGTACATGTATGGATTGTGGTTTACAATTTGAACACTAAATATAGAGATAAAACCATAAGGAATGTTGGCTTCCTGAATCTTTGGAGTTTGAGTAAATCGATCTTTGTGGACTGTTTCTTGCAATGTCGGAATTATTTTTCCTCAATATGCTCATCAAAATCCATATAAATAACGTACAGGATGAGAAAATTATCTTTTGATAAATTAGAGTAAATGCTATGATTGTTGTTTGACCTGGAAAACTGGCATAATTGGGCTTACAAACTTCGTGTTGCTATGCAAATTTCTAAATGATCCTGTTTAAATCTCCCCCAGATTTGTATGAAATTGGCTTAAACATCTTCTGCAATAGAAATTTTTTATTTTTTACAACTTAGATTAAACTGAAGAAAATACAAGTTTTTGTTTTTAAATCTGTTTATCAAAACCATAGATGAGATTTTTCATCTTGTTTTACAATACAATAAATTGATTTCCTTAAAAAAAATTTTGGCAATCATAAATTTCTGAAATTTGATTAACGGAAACAATAATTGAGTTAATTTCATCAAAACTAATAGAAACATTATTACAGACATATCTTCGGATAATTAATACTTTGCTTATTACTGCTATCTTTTTTCAGTAATAATTGTATATCGTTATTAAAAGACATAAGGACTAGTCCGAACCCCAGAAAAATATCTCGTCATTTACAAATTTCTCGTATTAGCTTTTGGCTACTGTCATCGCATATCTTTTTCGGGTATTTTTCAATAGCGCTATCCGATAGAAATAAACAAAACAGAAATCATCTTTATTTTTGATATTTACACAAGCTTTCTTATCTTTGATTTTCTTTGGCAAATCGATATATGATCCTGCGTTTTCATTATTTTTCGTGTTTATTAAGGCTCAAAACTAGTTTGATAACTTGCAGCTTTTAAAATGTCCATCTCCAGGAACCCTTATTTGGATGATTTTGTCTGTTTCTCGTGATGTGTTAATTTATTAAATATGCTTAGTAATAAAGTCCGTTTAACATCAAAGATCCTCGTCCTGCTTTATTATAGTAAAGATAAGTACAATTGGACAAAGTTTTGTGTTTCCACCGTTTCACTAAAGTTCGTTCGTATTCGCATTCTAAAGAGAGGATATCCTTTACTAATTTTTCACAGTTTTCTTGAAATTTTTCGGATTAAAACTGTTTAATTTCTGGGCGCAAAATAGAAACGAAAATATTTGTAAAATTGACATGAAATTAGTCCGTTCGAAATCACCGCAAATTTTGTTAAAAATGTATTGCTTAAATAGACCATGGTATTGGAGGGATAAAAACTTCTATACCATCAATGATAATTATTCAGGTTTCTCATTAAGAGTTTTTGTCCAATTTCCTTCGCGATCCATTTCATGACTTAGTTTTATCGTTTAGTTTCAATGGACCAAATTTCTCAGCGATTGGATTGAATTTTTTTCCTATCTTTTAAATAGAATTGAGATCTTTTTTACTTTCCCTTAAAAATTTTTTCTTTAAGTTCACAGCCGGGCTGCCAATTTTTTCTATATTGTACATCCTATCTCGTGGACCATCGATTTTGATTCTTCTATTAGCCCAAGTCCTCAAATAAATTTATGTTTCTTTATTATAAATTTTCTTTGTTCTTCAAATGATTTTTCGACTTTATTAATGATCGTGTGTAAAATGATTGTTCGAAAACAACATCTTTTTTTGCAGTACGTGGTGCAAGGATATCTTTTTCCATCTCTCCATTTAAATAGGGAAAAATTTGAAATCTGTCCAAGTTTTAACTTTTATAGTAAAAATATCTTTTTATTAAGCTGAAAAATAAGCAATAATTCAGTAGATTTTTCTAAGTGATTTATTATCAAAATTTTGATAAAAAATCAGCACAATTTATAGGTTGAACAGCCCTTATGATTCCTTACTATTTAAAGAAGAAAAATTTGTTTAACTAACAACTTTGACAAAGTTACAGATTTTTACTAAAAATTGATACAAATCCAGCACAATTTAATTGGTATTAAACCAGCCTTTGATTCTTCTATTTATATAAGAAAACATTTTATTT
>NW_025782998.1:0-32920 GCF_021130785.1 Homalodisca vitripennis | reverse complement strand
AAATCTATCTTCACAGTTCCGGCCTAACTAATGCCTTCCAATTATTACCGATTACGCTACCTATCGCCATAACTAAACAACTACAGTTTTATACACATAACGTAGCTATGGTAGGAAGAGTTGATTCAACTGAATGGAAGGTGAACTGAAGCTAAACTCAGAATTCAACGATAATTTCCTACAAATCCCAACAGAAGCACCTTTAACGGTTTATCAAGTTAAATAGTCGATCCCCGTTACGCTATTCATGAACATATCACGCTTACTTACCGCTCACATACTTATCCAAGTCTCTGTAATATTTTATTTTGCCATTTGCATTTTTATATTGAACCTATTAAGCAACTAATTACAACGCGAATGTTTTTATTTGTCACCTCTTCACTTCTGCTCCGCTTCAGGGAAAGGGTGCACCCTCCGCCACTTCCAGTCTCAACGAAGGTTAGTGCTACTCACGCCAAAATATTCGTTTAATTTATTTTTATATTTCTTTGATACATTCCATTACTCTTAAAGACTTCACATACATATATGCAGTTTTATTTTACGCAGTTTAGAAAATCATATCAGGTACATGACGTCCCCCATTGTTCATTCACTGAACAATATTAATTATTGTTTTATATAGTCTATTTAATTGTTATTTCCATATTAGGAAGAATACTTAGACTGAATAAAGGATTTTTGGCTTGGACTTTGACTTTTTGGCTTTTACTGAATAAGACAGCTTCTAGCAAATGCTAGATTTGTCTAGAATGTGCAAAATGTACATTTGTACATAGCAGCACACAAGTTATCAATTTCTGTCCTTATTAGTGTAAGGTCCTAGAGCCTCAGGCCTTGGAGAGTCCTTCGAAGTTTAGCATAAACGCGGAATTTCAAAATTCCTGCAAAACATCATAAGAGGTAAAAAAATCATGCTAGTGTACTGGCCAATCAAAGTCGTCCCATATTAAAATGAGACGTTCTGGAAAGTGTTTCCTCAAAACAGCCATCGGTGCCCTTGAAATGTGAGCCGTATTCACATGCATCCTCCAAGATTCAAGTCACTTTTGGAGAGTAACTGCCCAGTCGCAAAGACAACAGTCTGCCATCTTCATTTTCGGTTTAAGATATATTGACTGAATATGGCTCTCCGCAGGGAAACCGAAATATTTCTAGAATTTAATTGTTTATCAATGTTTCAACGCTGTGTAAGCCGGAAAATATTATAGTAATTCATTGCCCAGTTGTATGTTAATGTTGATGATTTCTGTGAAACATCTTTAAATCTGTCATTTTACATATTCTATATGTAGTTCTCCCAGATCTTATATGTTACTTTCGAAGTTAGCCACTAAATGAACTTACTCCCCAGACCGATAATGATATCCCTAGACATTACAAGTACTAACGAGTTAGCGAAAACAGATATTGTTGGTTAAGGATGAAGTTCAGGAAATTCTTCTATATTACTATTACTTACTGACTAAAATATCTACACCAGTGGTTATGTTCAATCAAAAGATATGACATAATTTCAATTCGTACACCTATTCAGCAACCTTTTACAGTTCTTAGTTCAATAGTGGGGTCATTTTAATGATTAAAATAATTCTAAATTCTACTTGACCAATTAAAATAGGTTTTGCATTATCATGTACAACAATTCATAATGTCGTAAACAAACTCATTTCTCAAAATCTCAAGTTACACAAAGTAACGCGCCTCGTTGCTACGTTATAGTACATTAACACTCTTTAATTAATTTCTGAGTTGCGGTTACTAAGGTTATAGTAACTATTGTGCATAAGAGGTGCACAAGAATTTTGTATTTGATAAAACAATTTTTGTGAACAGCCTTTTTTACATAAAACTTTTAGTGATTTTGCACACCACCATGGACTAACATGCAGACCCTATGCATTAAAATAGCTTAACATCGAAAAATAAAATCATTCACAAAGAAGATATGAAAAGTAAAATATCTGTCTGATCTTCTGATAAGTTATGTCTAATTTCAAAATGACTGCGGTGTATGGTTTGTTTAAACTCGTAATATAAATGACTGAGCACTTTTGTCAGTTTGCGATGAGTCATAAGCATACATGTTACTTTTAGGGTCAATACTAATATAAGCCTACTTGCTGTTTCTTGTCACTTAATAAACCTCGGAACTATTCCAATGCTAACCCCCTGTTCTAAGAATCAAACGCTCTGGTATGATTTGTTTATTTTATATTCATGTATTTGGTTAGTTATTCACCTGAAGAAGAGATCAGATTGCAGATCTCGAAACGTAGTGCTACTGACGTCGTATCACTAAACGATGGCAAATGTCCGGTAAGATGCCGTTTCTTTGGTTTATACGTCGGGAGTTTGGATCTGATTGAGAGGTAGCACATGTTCAAATCCTGCCTGTATCCGTAGCACCTTTTATCAGTATCATCGACATTGAATTTGCATTGGCTCTCAACCTTGATAAGATCCTCGTACAGGGTAGTTGCTCATGGGGTCGAGAAGAATAAGGAGATCTTAAAATTACATTGGCCTCCCCTTAAAACAAACAAAATACAAAATTGAAACCAATTAATTTGAGTTGTACTATTCTAAACTTTCATGACAACATATAAACCAGAATGTCCTTACACAAGGTAAATAATAACATCAACTGATTTTATTAACTAATTACAGTATCTAATATCAACAGCAGGTTAAGAAAATGTTTTATATTCTACATTATTACAAAACTCCTTAAATATTTGGTTTTCCTTAAAGAACCAGATATGTTAATAGAAAATATTTTAAGGCCAATAAAATTAAAGAGTGCTTAAATCTGGATTTGTTATCTTAGGTGATCTAATATTTCCTCTTGCGATTCGATATATTAAGTTATTGTTGATATTTCTACTTCATGTATAAAATAGTTCCGGAATTCTAAAATTAGAAAAATGTAAAAATAATTATGAAAAAAAACAATTCTCCAGTAAAGTACTTTGAAGTCCGCCAAAACAGAATATGCCATAATGAAGACTAGAGTAAATCAAAACGAAATAAAGTTATATTGACAGTGAAGTGGTATAAGAATTGTGTAAATAAAATATTCTAATAACATTGGACAATATGTAATCATACCATATTGAGTATGCTATCAAAGATAATACCCAGCTAATAGCAAAACTAGTTGGGCCAGAGTTTAATTATTTTTTTTTGCAAACATTAACGTGCATTTTATTAATTTTTCATCATTATCTAATTTTGATACGATTAGTAATCACATGTTTAAATGTCTCCTATGACTATGAACAAGAAAAAAAAACTAATTACATTTTTTATTTGCAACATTTTTGTCAGTGTAAAGAGGAAACACATGTAATTGGATAGGTCATCTGCTATCCACGTAATCTTTAAGTAATTACTAATAAACATTTCAAACAAACTTGCTAAGAGTTCCGATCCTTGTGAACGACACCTAATAAAATTTCTGTTTGATAACTTTTAGGGTTAATACTAATGGTACATGACATTTATTGTCTGTTAACACTCTTCGGAAGCATTCCAATGTTAAACCCCTAACACAAATAGACTAATGTTGTGATCAACAAGGCCAAGTCTTTTTAATACACAAACATACCTGAGGTTTATTATTTGCTTTAAACTATAGTAAATTTGTTCGGTGAAAAATCAAAGCATCTTCAATTGATTTGTGTTTAGTAAACCCATATTGCCTATAGCTAAAATTTTAATGTACCTACGAGTATTTATGGAATCTAACAGTATTTTCGACATTAATTTTTTTTAAGTCTTTTAAGAAGACGAAAAGAGCCTGGTGGGTCTAAAGTTATCAAGTTTCAATGTAGGTTCCTTTCTATGAATGGGAATAACAGTGCTTTTGTCCTTTTACTAAAAGTTAAATTTTAACTATCTTCCTACTTCATGTTTTATTAAACAAGAGCTGTCTGTATATTTTCATGTTTAGGCTTTTAACAATCTTCCGCATTTTAAGTACAGTAGTGGGATAGATAAGAGTACAGGTAGGTAAAGGAAGCACGATTGTTGGACCTTGTCGACAGTTTGCAAGTCTTAACACGCTAAAAGTAGTCATTGATTACTTCTGCTACTGCGGGAAGCTACTCACGCTATCTACCTCGACCTTTGCAATGCTCTTATCGCTCACAGAACACATTAATTCACTGATTAATTTTCAATACCCACTAGAGTAGTTCTTACATTGTAAAATATTTTATAGTTGGTACAGTCTTTAATGGCTACTGCAACTATATCTGATAATTTATTTAATGAAAACGAGGATCACAAAGTCCTATTCTTATATTCCTCTATAACTTTTTTTTAATTTTATTTAATATTTTTATATTTGTTCAAGGTTGTATTAACTTAGCTTTATTTAACTTCTTAGCATAATCTAAAGTTTCAAATTAATATAACTTTTAATTAAAATATTCATAAAGATGTCACAACACTTTTCAGCTAGCATTAGTATCTAAAAATATGAAATCCTAGTCAACGTCATTTAAATTTTGGTTCTTTTCCGTTAATTCACTACCATTAGTTTTATGGTCTGGAATTCCGTTGTAATATTTTCCTTGTTTTCATGACGTTTAAGAACGCGCTATATATATATAATTTAGTAGTAGTAACAAGTCAACTTTAGTTAAATTCTTAAACATTTTCGTATTTTCGTAAAATAATAATTATTTTTAACACTAAATAAAGAGTTTACACATCTAACACCACGTGTCTTTTGTCGACCACTACATTTAGAAAATCTTTCCTTGGTGTCATTTAGTTATAACACAAACAATTACAATTTCTTCTTAAGCTTCTGATGTTTGTATAAACTAAACTAATAGCAGAATTGTTTCTCAGGAAAGCTAAGAATTTATTTAGATTAAAAACAGAGGTATAACCTAAAGTTAACGTATAGTCTTATTACTTTATGGTTTCCACACTTATTCAAAGGCAATTATAAAATATATAATACACTTATTAAATATTGTTTATTGAGTATTATTTTAACAAAAATATGGGAATTTCTAGGCCTACTTAATGTTATAAAGCTCTCATAACGGTTTTATGAACTTTCTTCCCACCGATTACCAATCAATCAATAATATTTTGGTTCACCAGCCATTTTAGCCACAATATTCAAGTAGATTTCCGTTGGACTTCGTATCTATACTCCCTGTCTTTTGAAAGACTAGAATCTTTGTTACGCTAGCCCGGTTACGTAACATTCTAAGTTCCCAGCCTTTTAAAGCTCCTTATTTTTGAAAGCTCCCGAACTGAGAGCTTCCAACTTCAATTCATATATTGCTTATAAGAGTAATAAGTATTAAATATTCATTTATTTGTAGTAAAAATATTGATATGGACGGATTTGCAAAGAAAACCTACACACGACGGTGGATGGTGCCCGTCAAGAGGCAATATAGGACAGTTACAGTGATCAACAGACAGTGATTTGATGTTACTAATTATTAAATCAAGAGGAATACTGTTACAATTAAGAACATCATTTTGGGATTCAAGATCGTGCGTTGCCGTAAGGCGAGAGAAAGTTTTTACTACAGTGCTTCCAAACAACATATTACAGTTTAATCCTAACTAATATTACCAAATTATTAAACATAGACTTACTTTTAAAATCCTCAAAAGAAAGAAAGTAGTTATCATACAAACAGCGATTACTGTTAGGAGGAGGAAAACAAACAACAGTTACACAAACAGATACATTTGAGTGACGTATGCGCACCTGCAGCCAAGTAGATTCAACCAAGGTCGCGAGGAATGAGCTGATCGCCAGCCGTCACACACAAACTTTACATACTTGTAGCCGCCAGCAATTAATACCCCTCCCCGCCGATCTTTACCAGTTAGCAGATATCTGTCTCGTCTGAATACAACATAACGGTTATCAAATAGTTTCCTATCACCAACAGACAATAGATACGTTTCTATACAGACATTTGGACTTTAGTTTCAGCGAGCGCCGTGTGGAGCGCTAGGTTGTACCGCCACGAGTTCTCTTGTCCCACTGTTGCTAATTCAACGGCGCGGCGCGGCTCGCATCCCCTCCACTCACCCGCTGTGAACCAGACACACTCCTACTGATCACGTTCTACTGCTGGCGCGGCTCACTTCACTTCCCCACCTCTCACCCGCTCTGTACTGATACCTCCCACTGACTCAAGTTCTGCTACTGCGTTGTATTTGTTAAGTTGAAAATGATCGGGTACTAGGTGTTCGTACAAAAACTGTTCTAACAGTAGGTTTAAAGTGAAAAGGGTTAAAGATGTTTAGGTTTCCACGAGAAAATAGTGAAATATGGATTCAGAAAACAGGTAAGAATTAAATTGTTATAACAGGATATTAGTCATTTATAATATATGCTTACACTATATTTGTGTGAACACGTTGTGATGTTCAGTTAGTTATATTTGTTAGTTGAAAACATGTCGGGTACTAGGTGTTCGTACAAAAAACTGTTCTAACAGTAGGTTTTAAAGTGAAAGGGTTTAAAGATGTTTAGGTTTCCACGAGAAATAGTGATATATGGATTCAGAAAACAGGTAAGAATTAAATTGTTATAACAGGATATTAGTCCATTTATAATATATGCTATACACTATATTTGTGTGAACCACGTGTGATGTTCAGAAGTTTAATTTTTCCATTAAGCGCCGGCTTTTATTCACAGATGAAATGAACACTGGAATTCCTTGACCTACATCAAATTATAAGATTTTATATTAAAAATTAATTTATTCTAGGAAATCCAGATCTTATTGGACTGTCGCCGTTATCGATGAAGAAGAAGCTGCTATGTGAGAGGCATTTCCGACAAGGTGACATTCTACCTAGTGGTCGACTCGTCCATAATGCTGTACCTATACAGTATTCTTCAGAGGAAAAAGAGCCAATTCCAGGTCCTTCACATCAAACTTCTCCTTCTCCTCGTGTGAAACGTACTGCAGAGTCACCTAGAAGATATCTCGGAATGGTCTCTAACAGAACATCCATCTCCGACCGTGAGCACCTCTTCAGCCAGCTTCAGTGTTGAAACTGTTTCGCCGTCCTGTTCATGGATGGATAGAAAGTGCATCACCTGCAAGACAATGTCTTTCTAAGATTAAGAGAGCCTTATTTCAGTCACCAACTAAAAAACAAGCTTCTGTCTAAAATAAACTCACAAACTAAAAACTTGGCATCTAAAAGAGCCAAGATTTCAAGATTAAAAATGCCAATTATTAAAGTTCAGCAGGCTTGGAGGTTTGAAATTCAAATCCAAAGAAGCCGAAATATTGTTTAGAATGCAAATTCATAAAAAGAACATGCATTGGAGTTCCGACGAAAAAAATTTGCTACCGCTTTGTTCCTGAGATCTCCATCTAACGTATACCTATTTACGAAAGTGTTTGATTTTGCCAGCAGAATCAACAATAAGGATATGGATATCGACAAAAAAAATGCTTCATGACAGGATTTAATAGAGCACTAATGGAACAAATTAAATTAAAATCAAAACAGTATGAATACTTTGGAAAAAAGCATGTGTTTTGATGTTCGACGAAATGTCTATAAAGAAATGTTTTAGAATATTCAACCACAATACGACCTAATTGAAGGCTATGAAGACATAGGTAGTCTTGGTCGACACAAAAGGATTGCAAAAGGAAGCAACTGTTTTTATGGTTAGGGGATTGTTTTATCAATGGAAACTCCCAATTGGTTACTTTGTTTCCGATAAAGGCCTGATGGGTAGTCAGACAAGGCTTATAATCGAAGAATGCATCAATAACATAACAGATGCAGGCCTCAATGTTAAAGCTATGGTATGTGACCAGTCAACAACAAATGTCAAAGCCTACAAGACTTTAGGTGTATTTGTTGACAAACCATATTTTTATACAAGTCGTGGACAAAAAGTTGTTGCACTTTTTGATCCACCTCATCTTTTGAAGTCCCTTAGGAACAATCTGTTGACCCACACGACTTTGTCTATGATGGTCGGACCATTTCATTTTCCGATATAAGACAATTATTTGATATTGATAGCAAAAGTGAAAGTACAAGAGCAGCTCTCCTCAACTAACTCCAGCACATATCTGGCCAAACCCCTTTCAAAAAACTCTCTGTTTCTCTTGCAACTCAGATATTCAGCCACACGACAGCAGCTGGCATTAAAAAAACTGTTACCGAAAATTGGCCAGCTAAAAAGCGATACGGCTTTGGATACGTCCTCTTTTCTGAATCAAATAAATTCTTTATTTGATGCAATGAACAGCAGAACACACCATTCTAAAAATCCAGACTCTTGTGCATTAAGCTCAAGTAACAGCCATATAAATGCCCTTTTTGCCAACGCCTTGGACCTGTTTACCAACCTTAAGAAATTAAAGTCCCAAAAGTTTCAAGACCACCCTGTTTCGATGGCTTCATACTAACAATCCGCGCATACACTGAACTTTTATCATCAGAAGGCTGTAAATACATGACTTACATCAAGACTAAACCAAGACCCACTTGAAAATTTATTTTCTTCAATCAGACAAAGGGGTGGGTGGAATCGAAATCCAAGTGTCCGAGTACTTAGAGGTACAATGCGTATACTCACTATTCAGCAATTCCTAGAACCACCCAAAACCACATCATATAATCCTGACTATGATGCACTTCTAGACCTAGGCAAACAGGTGGGGAAGACGTCACAGTCCAGAGTAAGGAAGCAACACCGCTTTCAGATTCATCAAATTCGTCTGAAGAAGACGAAGCATCCAGCAAATGATTTCCAAAGTCAAATGATCCTCAATTCGGACGATTTCAGTATTGTTTACCTTAGAAGAATGTTCTACAGTATATTTTGCAGGTTATTTGGCCCACACATATCATAGAAAGGAAAGTTTAAATGTGAACAGTGTTTAAGCAAAATGTGCGACAAAAACAATCTAAGCTGTCAAGTCACAAAGAACTTCTAATTCTGAACAGAACTTTTTCAAACGTGAAAGTGACTGACTCAAGTGGACTTTTAGCTCCCTCAGTCAACTTAATGTAATGTTGTTGAGATTGCCATCAAAACCTACAAAAAGTTATTTAAGAAAGTGGCTCATAAAGCAAATGTTGTGAAAAGACTCATGAAAGCAACTGACAAAGTCATCTCATGCGATTGCCATTTCATGCGTTACAGTGTAAAGAAAACTCAACATTTGTGCTTTAAACATTTGTTCAAAGTTTTTGCTGCATATAAACAGTGTAAATGGATTTCAAGTCATAATGAAAAAAACTACTGAAGGAAAAATTAAAATCCTCGGACACGAGTAAAAATTATGTATGGGTGAAATGTGATTAAATACTGGTAGATAAAAAAGGTTTCAGTGTTTTAAGACACACTATGAACACCTATGCCTTTTCTTGTCCCTTCCTTGCTTAAAAAGTGCAATTTAGTGTTACGTAATAATTAATTAATATATGTTATTAATTTAACAAGAATATTGTGCACTGTGATATCCGACTAAACCTGTTCTTGCTCGGACAGCTTAATTGCAATTAAGATACGTTCTGTTTTTTACATGTTGTAAATATTATTTTTGTTGTTTCAAAAAAATTGTTTATAGAATGAAAATTTGTATCGATGTAAATACAGTGTAGTAATAACTTGTATCAGCTTTTGTAACTCAGGGTTTATTCCATTGTGTATTGTATGTCAGATTGCTCTACACTACAATTTATGGTTTATGTATTTTTATAAATATTAATTACGAACTTGTCTGCGTGTATTTAGAAATATAACTTTGTATTTTCTCAAAGTAAACATTTGTACTTAAGATAAAATAAGGGATTTTTGCTGATCATTTTTCACTTAATATTTTGAGTGATTCATCAGATCTCATGTGAATGTAAGTCCTGCAGGGGGCTTTACTGAAGAATATTTAATTTAATCTAGTATTTTTTATCTAGTATCATTTTGTGTGCCACATAAATGATAAATTCTGCTTTTTAATTGTTTTCGTATTTCAGTGCTGATACTTATCTTTTGTTTAATTCTTAGAATAATATTTTCATCAATATATTTTAATGTACTGTTTACTTATTATTGTTCAGCTGAAAATTATTTTAGAAGATTTGTTCTAAATAAAACTTTTATTTTATTTCCACAATATTTGTTTTCTTTTTGCTCTAGTTGAATTTATTGTCATGATTAGAACTTAACGTCATCTGATTAACCTGATTTTTAAAATACAGACATTCGATTTTAGCATTCTAGTTACATTTAATATTTCTATGATTTTACTAACTGAGCAAAAAGTTAGGCTGATTGATTCATGTAGTATCATGGTTAGGATTTCATAAGATGCACGTATAAGGCTTTTTATACAATGAAGCTTATTTGATTGGTGTTTTTGTTGTTGTTGTTGTTGTTAATATCCTATATTATTGGAATATAACCTAATTAACAAGCTTAACGTTGTATAAGATTTCTCAATTTCAAAAATACAAGTTACATTGCGTACAGTATTGGGATTAAGACGTAGGTACTGTATAGTCTATAGACAAAACATGATTCAATGCATAGTTCAATTCAACGATTCAATATATATAATTTTATTAGTTACAAAATAAAAGAAATATTTTATTTCTGTGTTTAGTAACGGGAACAACATTTTAAAGAATTACTTTTAATACCTTTATGTTGTTTTAAAACTTAATTTGCATTAGAGGAAAGATGGGAATTGAACGAGATTTTCCTGACCGCAGAATTATATTTTTGAGGTAATGAAAACACTCAGGCAAAGACAGGAGTGTGTACTGTACGAGGCAGCAAGACTACTGAGCGAAGCACTGAGCAAGAGCAGCGGTGAGGTGACGAGGAAGTGTATCTGCCGCGCCGCGCCAGTGCCAGCGCGTGTGTTTACTGCTGTTGCTATTGGCAACGGGAGTGAGGCCTAGCGCGACACTAGTGCTCTCTGATGCTGTCATCCACTAACTAAATTTTGCGCACGGTCGCTAACTGTCTGTATAGAAACGTATCCAAGCCACGTTTATGTTAAGGCAATAATATCATATTGTTCGCTTAACACAGAATCAAATAATGCATACGTTTTGGTACGCAAACATCTTACATTCATTATGATTTGATCCACAGGATTCATTCTAATTTATGACTACAATCCAAATAAACGTGATAAACCAAATGGCGCATAGAGTAAAATTCGCATGGAGAGTGGGTGATAGTGGTCATCATCTCAAACAAAAAGTTATATAAACATAGTTCGAGAATGTCTCGTTTATCCGCTGGCCGCAATTTTCTATAAAATAAATATTGTCTCAAAAATTTCAAAATGAAATTCTAAAAAATATTCATGTTTAGCTTTAATTAATATTAAAAAGTTACGCTGAAATTTTTTAAAGTTAAATAATAAAAACACCATTATAGTTATAAAAGGTCTACTGGATACCAGCTATATAGAGAGAGAATTTATGTACGTCCATAACAGTCCTAAGTTACACGTTCTCTCCGGGAGATGCTAAAGAACAATGAACAACAACTTTTGTTAGCTATGCTCTCTGCGGCTCCTAACTATAGACAAATATAGCTATTAGTCTATAGCAGCTTGCGGATTCAGACCTGTAGGCCTCTAGAAGGTTTTAATCTCTGGTTTCTCAAGGTTCCCGAGGGTTTCCAAAGCCTCGCTGATCCTGGCCTTCAGCAGCACCAGGCCTATGGTAGTACCACAATTTTACAGTATTATTTCACTGTATACATTGCCACATATATGATATACAACATACGAGGTGTGACAATAAAGTAATGAGGCTTATGTGCAAAAACAAGTTGCTTGCTGTCTTAGTCAAGTTTAATGTGTTCTCCTTTAAAGTAGTTCCCCTCTGATTGCACATACTTTTCCCAGTGCTTCAGCCATTGATTGTAACATTTCTGGAACTCATCCTCTGTAATATCCTCCAAGACCCTCGTCACAACTTTTTGGACATCTCGTGTTGTTTGAAAATGGTGTCCCTTGACCGCCCTTTTGACTTGTGGAAATAGAACAAAGTCGCACGGAACGATAACTGGTGAATAAGGTCACTGTGGCTACTGCAATTTGTTTTAAGGTTAAAAATTGCTCCCAGACAGAGCAGTATGGAATGGCGCATTATCGTGATGCAGAATCCAATTATCAGTAATGTTGGCACGGACAGGAAAATTTCTTTTTAGTAATAATGGTTAACTGTCCAGGATGCACCCACTCTTTATGAACAATTCTCTTTGAATCAAAGTAGCATACAAGCGTGCATTTCACTTTTGACTTTGACATGCGAGCTTTTTTGGTCTAGGTGATCCCTTTCAGCACCATTGCGAACTTTGACGTTTTGTCTCTGGATCATGCTGAAAAACCTAACTTTCATCGCCAGTGATAATATGGCTCAACAGTTCTGGATTGATTTCCATTTGTTCTAACAAATCGGCTGCCACATTTCCGTGTTTCTCGCTTGTTGTGGTGTGAGATTTTTGGGGACTATGTTTGCACAAATTTTTCTCAAACCAAAATCTTCAGTTATTATTAGACGAACCGTTTCTTAATTAATGTTTGGTTCTTCTGCAATCATTTTCATAGATAATCTTCGATCAGATCGTACGAGTTCACTCACCCTGGCCAAGTTGACATCCGTCCGTGAGGTCGTCCACTGCGGTCAACATCTTCAACATTCGTTCTGCCTTCACTAAACATTTTACGCCTACGAAAAACTTGAGCTCTTAACATAACCTTCTCTCCAAAAGACTTCTGAAGCTTGCCATAATTTGTCGTCGCATTTTCACCCAATTTAACGCAAAAATAAATGCATATCGTTACGCAATATTATGCGGTTCCATTTCTGTGACGAGGGTCACAAACACGTGTTAACTTATTGCAGCACAACTTACGACTGAGCAGCTGTATCGATGGACTAGAAGCAGCTTATACATCAAGGTCAAAGGTTTTGTGCCTAGCAAGCCACTTTTTTGTAGGGTTGCCACATCTTGCGAATAAAATCAGTCTCATTACTGTAATGTCGCACCTCGTATGCTTAAAGGTTTTGATACTAACAAATGGTTAAATTTGTCCAGAAGTGCTTAATTTTACTCCGGTCTATGGATTGCAAATTCTTTACACAGTAGTAGAGGTGGTAAACTAGTGGAATAAGATTTGTCTATGCCAAAGTTAATGTGTCTTTACCATAAAAAATTGTATTATACTCCGTTATGTATCAACAGTGCATAAGGATTGGAAGAGACAATGGAACATGTTATATTTATAAGTTTAAGACTTGAATATGTCAGACATAAACATTTGATAGTAATCCAGACAAAATATAAAAATAGTTTAATACAAGCCTTCAAATCATTAGACAGTAGTGTATTTGAGGAAATCAGTGATTTTAAAGATCTATTACTAGAGTAAATAAAATAAACCAATACAAACAGTTATGTCATTCCGTCTTGGGTTTCTCCGTGGCCCCCTCCTTTTTAACAGGCGAGTCTGAAAGGCCTCTGACTAGAAGATCCTTGTTATCACTACCAATCATATTTTGCATTAACATTGAATGCAACATATGTATGTGTGAATGTGACTGTGGTATGATTGCAAAGTTTTATTCTAAATGGCTGACTTTTACCATATAATTTATATTGTTTACGGTAATAAAATATTTGAATTTGAATTATACCTGCTTTTACATCCTCTAAAAATGTTCTCTTCTTATAATAACCCACCTTCCACCCTCCCCACCCCCAAAAAACCCAAGTTGTTAATAGATAAATTGTCAATAATTGGGATTGTATGGATCTAAGCCTTTCTCGTAATTGGTGATAAAACGCGTAATTTCTTCTTTGTTCAGTTTAAGTTTACTAAGTAACGCCAGAGACCAAATGGACTCTGTAATATGCAACACTCAAGCCCGATTAAGGTTTTTGGCGCCCGTAGGCTATCTTGTACTTCGCCCCCCCCCCAACGGTTTCCGGCCGGCTTCCCTCTGTCAATTTTCAATAATAAAAAGTGTTCTGCTGTATAGCGGCCATTATTATATTTTTGTAATAAAATTTCAATTACTTAAATTTAAAGACCATTACAGAGAGAGACCATTTAGAGTATTAAACTTTAGGAAAAGAACAACATTCAGCAACTAACTATAAACTTTAATTATTGTTCAAAGGTCTAATGATACATGTATGTATAAACTGCTATGTAATATGTTCAAATTCAACGGTTAAAAGAACTATGCTGTTTTGCTGTCATTTCCTAAAAACACACAAACAAACGAACAAAAACAGCAAAATTTGCAAACTTGCAAAGGGAAAGGATGCTTACTGCTGAGCATTTATTTGTATCTTTAAAATGGAATATGGTCTATTGTTGTAGACTTGTAGGTAACATTCTTTAAAGAGAATCAAGGGTTCTTATTTACCACTGGTTTTGTAGGACATACAAAAATGTGTCCTAGCTACAGCCAAACCTTACATGAGTTTTTAATTCTTATACATTTTTTGTAGATTACTGTCATTAAATAGTCACAAAATTCAAAGTTCAGCACTTTGTAATGTTACTTTCAAAAAATCTGTAGGCTTATTTTTTTCAAAATAAATTAAAATGCATACTGTAATTTTAAGGCTGTTAAAATTATGTGAATTTTATCTCTTACTTCAGTATAAATGCTGCCATAATAATGGAGATTTTATTGTTGTCCATTTTAATAAGAAAGCTTAGTAGCTACGTATAGCCTGTTTAATTAGCGTTTTAACTGTAAATCACTGAAAAGGATTTATAATAAATCAATGAACATGGTCAAATTGGTCATCAACTTTCTCTGGTTTATTCAAGTACATTTATGTTACATAGAAATGACATTAGACTTTGGTATACAACTTGTTGACTTGAACATTTAATCACAATAACAAACAATTAGCTAGAACTATTAAAATTATTAGGCCTACTGTTAACAAAAGAAACTTTTTATTTTCTCATGACGATATATTCCCTGATTAAACAAAGTCTTTCTTCCGTGCTTTTGATGAGGCAAACGCATCGATCAAGTCATCAAACGGAACGAGCTGTACATCGTCACTTTCTATAAATAAGAGAGCGAGTGCCTGGAGTTTTTCTTGCCGTAGAGTCGACCTCAAATAATTCTTGACTCGAGTAAGAGCAGAAAAGGATCTTTTCTCCGCTGCAATTAGACACCGCCATGCTCAAGAAGATCCGCAATGCCACTTCCACGTCGGAAAAAGAGATTCAAGTTTTAGGGTTTTTACATGTTTTCAATAGCCTGTAGGCTTTAGTCCCGGTCGGTTTGACTTTCTTCTTTTCCTCCATTCTGTCTGACAGTACATTTTCCTCTTCATAGAATGTATTATCATCTTTTAAAAAATTTTTGAAGATACAAAACACTCATCTGGAAATGAATCATCTAGGTCTGTTGAATATTCATTCATTAGCTTTGTTTGTGCCTTTTCCTTCAAGATTGAACTCTCAATTTTATTCAAATTCCATAAAAAGTTGAAGGAGTCTCGTAGTGTGACATAAATTGATTTTCTCCTTGTTAGGTTTGCCCTAGGAGTGTATCAATTGCTTTTGTAGTAACAATTTATCAGGAATGATTTTCCGCCCATCAAAACTCAGTGTGCCCCTCTTTGCTTTCTCCAAAAGGGATTTTTGGTTTCTTTTTCCTTGTATTGTCTTGTTTGTACTCTTGAGAATTGCACATAAGCTTTGCCTCACTTTCAAAGTTAGAAAATTGTTCCTCATTTCTTAATGAACTTAGAAAAGACTCTAGGAGCTCGTACGAAAGTGCTGTCTGATCTAAGTCTCCATCTTCAGATTGAAGTCGTACACTGATGTCATGTAAACTTCATGAGTACTTTATTCCAAAAACAAATCATCATGGTCATTTCCAAAGACTGGAGCTTCTCTATCAGTTGTTTGGCTTCAAGTCGTACGTCTTTTTTATTTTCTTCGTTTGAAGTGATGTCTTGTAACGCTGCGATTATTTGTTTATATGACTTGTGCATGGCTTTACTGGCATCTGCTCTTGCACTCCAGCGAGTTTTCGAAAGGGTCTTGACTGTCAAACATTCTTTGTCATATTGCGACAAGAGAATTTCCCATCTGTGTGTAGATGAATGGAAAAAAGTTGTACATTTGCTGTGCCAGGGCAAAATATTCAACAGAACTACTACTACTTTCTGCAGCGGTCGAACCTACTAGCTGTAACGAATGAGCTGCGCAAGGAACGTAGTGAGCAAGAGGATTTTGCTCTTTGATTCGATTTTGAAGCCCCTTGTAACACCCAGACATGTTACTTGCATTGTCGTAACTCTGACCTCTACAGTCACTGATATTTAAGTTCAAACTTTCAAGAGTATTTATCACAGCCTTCTCCATATCTTCCCCTTTATGGCCACAATTTGGGATGAACGTTATGAACCGCTCATTAGGTGACCCGTCAGGTGCTACAAAACGAATGACAAAAGTCAATTGATCCACATTGGAAACATCTGGAGTTAGAGTCGACAATAATCGAAAAATACTTAGAATTCTTGATATCTGGACGCGATTTTGGATTTAACATTGTCAGCTAACAGAGTAATAAACTCGTTAACGATCGTGGAAGATAAGTATGAGGGCACTCCTTTACCTTTATTTCCGAAACGAGCAACATGGTCAGCCATGAAAGGATCAAACTTGCACAAAAGCTCGATACAGCCAAGGAAATTACCATTACTGGTTGACCCCAAAATTTCATTTTCACCATAAAACGGAAGCCCTCGAGAAGTTAAATACTTAACTACTTCAACAACTCTTGACAATACATCTCTCCAATACTTCACTTCTACTTTATTGCTGCTCAAGTAGTTTTGCATCAATTCTCTGAGGTGCATTCATCCGGTCAAATATTTGTTCACACATTCTCTGTGCTCTAGACTATTATCATGTTCTTGAATTTTGTGTGAATTTTTCCAATCATTAAAGCCGCATGTAGCTAAGGCAGTCGTCCCCCCATAGAGCTTACAAGGAGCACAGTATACATAGCCAGTTGATTTGGAATAAACTAAAATGAGTTCTTTTTACAATCTCTCCATTTACAAGTTTTTTGAAAAAAACAAGCTTTGTTCAAATAACGGTTTTGGTCAGAATACTGCCGCTTTGATTGGGAAAAAATCCCCACTGTCATTTTGATTGATGCTGTGCACTGCAAAGTATTCACGCAATGCCTCATTTACCAGCCATAAAGCGGGATCATCAAGATTTTTTGAATCGGTTACCTCTTTATTTGCTGGTACACAATCTTGCAACTGATGTCCCAAATCTGCTATTTGCTCGGTTGATGGTGGTGAAGGGATGTGTACAGGTGCAATTTCCGTTGTGGTGTCTGAGACATCGGTAGCAGTGGCACTGGCAGGCTGCTGAATCACTTCCACTTCCACTATAACACCGCTGTCCTCACTCACAACGTTTCGTTCAGTTCCCGTGACGACCGGCAATGTCTCAGCAGAACAACTGGGAGTTTCGGGTTTATTGAAAAAATCGTCTAGTCTATGAATTTTATTTAGAAGAGCACTTTCCCGTTCGTTACGCTCCCGGGCCCGTTTACGGTATTCGGAACCACTTGGTTTTTTTACTCATAATGTAGCCTACATATGTAAAACAAGCAAACCACTGCTTCTTCTAATATTTCAGTATCAAACACTCTACTCGACTTTACGAATAAATGTCAGTGTTTATAATAACGAGCAATGACACCAATTAATCACAACGAAAGTCCAAATAATTCATAGGCCATAGGCCTAAAACAAACAGTGCAGACGAGGAGGACGACTGACTGCAGCTGCAGCTACACTCTGTCTCTATCTGTCAGAGAGCGTCAGTGTTGCAAACGGCGGAAGGGCGGCGGCCGGCGGCGCCCCTCGCGCGAAGCAAAATTTCCCTTTTAGTTTCCCTACCGTTACGATAATTACTATGCGTTGTCACTAATCGCTATTAATTAATTTCTTTTTCTACTTAATAGTTATTTTTAAGTAAATGGAGTAAATCTAAGGTCTAGGTGGATGTGTAAATAATGTACAAAAATGTATAGTGAAGTTTTAGACCATACCATTTTATTTACTACATATAAAAAGCACTTCATCTTGAACTCCGAAGCGTCCCCCTTATAAAATCGTCACCGGTCTCGCGCCCTAGGCTGCAGCCTACTTAGCCTACTGGTTAATCGGGCCCTGGCAACACTAGCTGACCCGGCGAACTTTGTCCCGCCTTAAAGGCAATATCACATGATCACATTTTTTACTTTTTAAATTAGGATACTTGTAAATAAAAAAATATAATTATTCAATGATTCTTTATTTGCCATTTATTGTAGCACCTTGTGATAAAGTACATTTTTTGTTTTTTTATTAGGCGCGAAAACAAATAACGCGGATGGTCTTCCGACCCGTGGACATGCCACATTTAATTGGCCATGGGAAAAACATGGATGTTTGAGATTAAGACCACAAACTTTCAACGATTGGCCTTGTGACTTATTTACAGTCATGACGGATCGGAAATTGAAACCGTTTAAACTCAAATGGCATGTCGGGTGGGATCATCGGGATCCTCGGAATGAGAATTTCCTCACCTCTGAGTATTGTGGTGTAAATCAAATTGTTCATCAATTTACTTACCACCAAACTTGTTCCGTTGCACAGTTTTGGTTGGTATAAGTTTTGAAGCATGATTACTACAGAACCAATATTTAGTTGTAAATTGTGCCAGGTACATCCAAGGAGTTTAAACATTCAATTGGATAGTTGGTGGCATCATCTTCATTTGTTACACAGTCAACAGATTTGAAAGAATGCAGTGTACCAATGATCTCATTCTGAATTATGTAGTTTAAGTCATCTACATCTTTATTCTTAGCTGCCAAAATTGCTCGCTCACTCAACCATTCATTATTTTTGAGGTTAGTAATGATGTTTGGGAATACTTTGTTGATGAGTTCGTCTTTCGATGAGACAAAGTTACAGATATTCCGAGGAAATGAAATCAATCCGCTCGATTCGTCGACAGGTATTCGACCATTACCGATAGTCAACAATTACTCAGAGAAATCTTCAGCAGATTTATCGTTCAGCAATGCAACTCTCATGTTTGTTGTCAGCTGAAGTTTCCTAACATAGCGCCATAGATTCGATGATTTGAGGCAAGCGTTTATTCTGTCAGCAGCAGTCGATCTGGGAATTACTGGCAATGTTTGGCGGAAATCGCCAGACAGTAAAATAGTTGCGCCTCCAAAACATGTTGAGTCATTACGTAGATTTTGCAATGTTAGGTTAACTGTTTCCAATGCACGTTTATGCGCTATTGTGCATTCGTCCCAGATGATGATCTTCGATTCTGATAAAACTTTCGCCATAGCGGAGCGCTTTGTAATGTTGCACGTTGGTTCTTCAATATATTGAAGATTTAACGGCAATTTTAATGCAGAATGTGCCGTACGACATCCTTCTAGCAATGTGGCTGCTATTCCAGAAGAAGCAACTGAAACTGCAATGTTGGATCTTGCACGAACAGTGGCTAAAACTACTGACATGAGGAATGTCTTACCAGTTCCACCATGTAAATATAAACCACCATTTCCATCATAAATTGCCTTCATTAATGTATCATAAACTTCCTTTTGTTGGGGGGTTCATCAGGAGCACATTTGTTTGAACTACTAAATCTAATTCCTGGTGATCATATTCACGTTCCCATTCCAATTCTCGATTAAATGCGTCATTCATTTTACGATTTAGCGCTGGCATTCCTAACCTGACTAATAAACTACCACACATGAGATAACTCATGTCTTCGATCAAGAGCAAGGCCCGATTATGTATCTCCTCATTCATTTCAAGATCGTAATTTATTGAACTGACACGAATTTGATGTAAAATATCTTCTGCCATATTATCCTTGTATTTGTGCCACAGGTTAGATGGGTTCGATGGAAAGCATGTCGAAATGATGATAGCAAATAATGTACGTATCTGACTTGGAGATGCAGAGATAACTGCTTTGAATTGTAAACAATTAAAATTTGATTTGTATTATCTGGATAGTAAAGTATAATGCTTAACAGTGATTGCAGAAACAGTTGAAACAAAATTTGCTGTTTCTCTTAAGCTTACTCTATGCTTTAAAACTATAAATGTAAAGAAATTTAAAATGGTAATTAAATGATATAAACATATATTTCTTTTGTTGCATTATATATGTTTACAAAGAACAGCTGATTCAATTTGAACAGGCCCTTTCACTTAATAACATATGTTTGCTGTAATGCATTTCTTATGGGTGTTTGCTGTAATGCATTTCTTATGGGTATTTCCGTAACTTTTAGAGACCAGTGGGGCGGAATCCTGAATCGGGAACGGGATAAAAAGTATCCTATGTGTTTCTCCCAGTTCTTAGCTACCTCCCTACCAATTTTCAGCCAAATCGGATCAGCCGTTCTTGACTTATAAATAGTGTAACTAACACGACTTTCTTTTATATATATAGATGTAATTCACAGAGCAAATAACCAAATACGTTAAACTATTACATTGTAAATCCATTGTTGAACTCAGATAATAATTAACATTAGACAAACAGCTGATCTGAAAATTATTAATTTTATTATATTGATGTATTTAATTATTAATGTGTTTGGATCAAACACGGATTAGACACACATTTTTACAAAAGTACCTAATATAATAAAAACAATTAATCAACAAAAGTGGGAGTTGGTTTGTAAATTCATCGGTGTTTCCTATTTTTCAATAAGCTCTCTAAAATATTATGTTTCTTACATTTCTCAAAGGCCTTTAAATGTAATCAAGAAATAAGTAGAAGAAGAAGAAAGTGCAATAGAACAAACAAACAAAAATAAATATAACATTTTGTTAGTGTTACTGTTATATGTTAGGTTAGTGTATTTTATTGTTACAATTTATACTGAACGAGATAGTATGTGTTTTACGTTAATTTATAACCGTGTTTTATTTCATTAAAACTTATCACAAGGTCGAAAGTCATTAAATTTCTGTTTCTAAGTTTTATAAAAATGTTTTTGGGTCACTCAAATAGTTAGTCAATTTATTCAATGGTCTCTCAAATGCACAAATATGAATATATTATGTATAAACTCTTACATTTTGTTACAGTAAAAATTACTGAGAGAGTAAACCTTTGATGAAATTTACTGTTTAAAACTGTTGGCTAATCATCTGAACTACTACTATACATAAGGATCAGGTAAGCCTACAGTAACAAATATCAGTTTCTAGAGTTTAAATAATCAATAACAAGAGATTAGTTGTAAATTTGGTAATTGTTCATTTTAGCCACTTCACACTGGACTATTTGTCAAAATTTTAATTTAAAATACGTAAAGGAATAGAAGAGTAGCTAGTACAAGACATAGGCTATAAAGGGGGAGGAAGCCTAAATAATAACAGAGTTGCCTTTGGCCTTTGGCAGAATCCTGCACTTCTAATGTTCTTATTTTGAAATCTGATACGTACGCATCAAAACCTAACCAATCAGAAATTAGACAAATAATTTAATAACGAGATTTTGCCGGTAAGATGCGTATTTGCAAAAAAGACTGAAAGTATAGAATAAATAACAACGGTTCTATCTGATTAAACGGAGATCACATATTCAAAGCACGCTGCGGCTGATATGGTTAGGCGATTCAGGTTTACTAACCTAACCTAACCGTTAGTATTTATTGTGTAACTGTCCAATCAAAGTTGCTAAATCCCGTTTATTATCGGTGGCCTTTGTTTAGTCAGAAAGTCCCAAAACAACAAACTATCCTATAACTTCACTATAGAGGTATAAACTGTTACCAAAACGAGCAAAAAGTACTGAATAACTTTTAAATTCACCTCATATGCAGTTTGTAGTCCTACTCTGACCTCTAAAATTCCTTGTACTGGTATCAGTGGGGTTAACAGCCTGAATATCTAATCAAAATTTCAATGTTATTAATGTATTCTCCTCATCTTTCTAAACAAAAATATATAGATATATATGGTTTTAGGGGGTGGAAATTGCAATTAATTTTGTTATTTAATAATTGAAATGTAAGTTTGTGTACATATTCTTTTTATCTCTTTTGAAAAGACAAGAAATGTCCAAATAAAATGTCAAACTGTCATTAAACATTTTAAACTGGTTAGTCGGAGATTTACATTTAATCAAAAAGTCCCATTTTTTAGCTTTTAGATATCTGTTGAGCTGTTCCAATATTTGTTAGCTTAAAAGTCCTTCTCAATTTAATGGAAAGTGGTACGGGTTCCAGTGTACATCCATTAAAAATTACCTGCACAAAGTGATCAGAGATGGCTTAGTTAAACTTACAGACTGAAGTGTTTGGAATGTTTGTTATTATGTTGTTCATGTCTGTGCTCAATGATGCGGTTACTCTAGTTGGTACGTTCACTGTCCAATTTACATGATAACGATAAAGAATATTGCGAAGCTGCTGGGTTTTGGAGTTGGTGTGGTCCATAACATTAACATAATATATAAAGTTCCGAATCAAAATAAATATAAGGATGAAAAATTTCATAGAAAATTAAGTTCATCAAAAAAGCATTACAACATCCACTTGGAGACCTATACAGTCTCCCTCAAAATCTAAATCTGAGGCATAGTTTATTTTTTAAAGATTTTTATCTAATATATTGTTTTACAAATATTACCACACCCTCCCAAGAGTTTTGCATTCAATTAAAAGTTGCTGTCAATTCATAATTCTCAATTTTGAAAGTAGGCCTATCTATTGTTTCAGAGTTGTACCCATGGTTTGAAACAAATAACACATATGTACTTTTTGGGTAGTACCAGCCTCTTGGGCTCTGGTAGTTAGGGATTGGGTAGCATCCTTCAGTGCTGGTGTTCAAAGGATTAGTGATCTTTCTTGACCTCTAAATAAATTATCTTTATGTTTCAATTTTTTGTTTGCCCATTAGAGCTCTTTACTTGTGTATAATTTACAAACCAATTAATGGTTGAGCTTAGTTTGTCATCTTCTAAATGTTACAAAGGTTACTTCTGGCTGGTTTATACTTGCCATTAGAACCTACACTGAATACAGTAAAAACCTAAATGTATCACTTACATCTTGACAACTGAATTAGATGTCCAGACAAATCATTGACTGCAATTGTTAAAATTTTGAGGTGAAGCGTTGATTGATTGGTCTGTTTTACAGAGGATGATTATTGGAGGGTTGGGCTCCCTTAGTCTAAATAGGCTTTTGCAATCCTAAATGTGAGGGATTACCAACCAATGCTTGCTTTACTGATATAGGTTGAGACAGGGAAAACCTCCTCTTCTTCAAGGCAACATGATACTTATAGAGCTCTATATTCCCTCTCACAGGATCTTAACGGGAGGTAACTCCAATCCCCACTTTTATCCATCCTGAATATTCTTCCATTCCAGAAGTAGGTTCCTTATAGGACTATATGAAATAAGAGCTTTCCTTTGCTTCTTGTCCAACAACAAAATCCAGAACAAAAAAATGTAAGGAAGTAATGTAGCCTAAGTGTCTTTACTAAGTGACTTAAACTGACATTTATTTTTAATGTTTTCAGCTTTTAAGCAAAATGGGACCACGGCGCGTAGAACAGATAATTCTTCTGAAAGTGATGAAGAAAGCAGTATTAGACATGATAAATTCAAGTCAGAGAGATTTCAAGAAAAGAATGCGCAAAATGTCAGAGATGATTATTCTAAGTACGATGATAAATATAGTAGGAGGTACAGAGAAAGGTCTCCAAAGAAAACTAGTAGACATAGAGATATAGTTTCCTCAACTTATTACAAAAATGAATCTAAAAACAGACATGACCATAGGGATAGTAACAAAAGGTCTTATTCGGGATCCAGTAGATCTATAGATAGTGAACCATTAGTTAAAACAAAAAAATATGCAGATGCCAACAACACAGACAAATTTGAGGCACCAAAAACGCGTAAGAATAATTTATCTTCTCTACTAAAAAACTTTGACAAGAAAGTGGAATCAAAACGAATCAACTCAGAAAACTCAATTGAAATAGGTCCTGTTTTACCTCCTCATTTAAAACAAAATGAAATTGAAACGGAGTCAGTCATTATCTAGTAACCCAACAGATACTACTGTAGGTCCTGCACTACCACCCCAATTGAATAATAGTAATGACATTTCAAACAATGGATCAAGCAAATTTAATAATTCTTTCAAAAGTAAAGCTGTATCATCGTTGATTTTTGATAACAAAGTCAATAATGTGAGTGATACAGTAGCAACAGTTATTGAAAAAGAGAATGAGATTCACTCTGCACAACCATTTGTAGTTAACAACTCCGATGACTCCTGCAGTATAGATAATCTGACTAAAGATGACCATGTAGAATCTTCAGAAAAAGATTTATTTGGACCTACAATACCACCTGAGTCAAAGCCAGAAACGTATGGGCCAACTTTGCCTCCAAAACAAGACTCAGATTCTTATGGTCCTGCTCTGCCCCCTAGTCATGTGAGAGATGCTATTCAAGGACCTGCTCTTCCTCCAGAAATGGCAAGTGAACTAGGAGAAACTGCTCAAGAAGATTCAGAAGATGATGATGACATGGTTGGTCCTCAGGTAGAGGGTAAAATGACAAAAGCACAATACCTTCTAGACATGCGAGCCATACACATTAAAAGAAAACTTGATGAAGAGGTATGTATTTACTGACTTAGTACTAATTTAATGTAATAAAATCTCCACTGAAAGATATAAATAGACAAATGCCAATGATACAATTGAGTAATTAGAATAATTTTTCTGTTAGTAAGTAGTGAAGAAAATGCTGTACTTTATTGCATTAACATTAAAAAGTATTTAACTTCACTTGAATATTATCTATTTTTAATACTTAAATTAAATCACAGATTACTATTAATCATTCCAAAACTAATTAGATGTTGCAGACTTGGTGATAAAATATCAAATTCGATGTTAGACAAAAAAATATTAAAAACCAATTCCCTTCCACTATATGTGTAGAAAAGTAGTATGTTAAGAGATATGTTTATGTAGAATAAAGATTTAACTCGTGTGTGTGTGTGTGTGTGTTTGTGTATATATATATATATACAGGGTGTATATTATGTCTGGAAAACACCCAAATATATCCTTTAATAATTTAAATATAAATTTGTGAAACCTCTTACAATCATGATAGAGATTGGGCATCTACTTTTTGGAACAATGTTTTGTTATGTCACACCAACGGGGGACGTCCTGCCGAGGGTATCGTGAATATTCTTAATGGAAGCCTATACCTTGTGATACATAATTTTAAAGGTAATAGCTTACTGAATTGAATGCCACAAACCGCATCTCAAAGGAATTATTCTATCAGAAAATAGAGCATTTTTAGTATTGAAAATTTACTGATGTTCAACAATGTAATTTTAACATGGTTCTTGCCACAAAATGTGTTACACTAATTTTTTTAGCATTTTTTTTAAATGTTCAATTAAATAAAATAAACAATTTATTTTTAAGCTGGTTCTATTAGCACAAATTTGCCAGTTTTTATTACAGTACAATTATGGAAATACTTATGTTATTGATTTCTTATTACAAATAAAAAAATAATGTATGCTGTTAGAAAAGTCTTACAACAAACGTTTTACCTGCATTTGGTGTCAAAGCAATTGTTCGAACTGTGTTCCTTCTACGGTTTGACAATGAGCCAATCTTGTGTAAAAATGATTCGACAGAGTTGCCTAACATTTCTTCAGTTATCAAAGCAATCTCCTCTATAAATCCTGTTTCTTAGGTCTTCCAAATTATGAGGCTTTCTTCTATAAACATTGGATTTTAAATGACCCCATAGGAAATAATCGATTGGTGACAAATCCGGAGATCTTGGAGGCCATTCGATTTCTCCTCTTCGGCCAATCCATTTATGAGGAAACCTTAAATCCAAATACTCTCTTACCTGTCTCCCATAATGGGGTGGAGCACCATCCTGCTGAAACCATACATTATCAAAGTATTCTCCTGATTGCAATTTTGAATAGCTGGGATTATTTCATTTTGGAGCATATTGTAGTAAAGTTCGGCATTTAAATTTCCATTGATGAAAAAGGGTCCAACAATTTTGTTACCTAAAATTCCACACCATACGTTCAGTTTTTGTGGTTGCTGTGAATGGACTCAGTAATCCAATGTGGGTTTTCACTAGCCCAATAACGGCAATTGTGCCTGTTAACATTGCCATTTAGGAAAAAAGTTGCCTCATCAGAAAATAGTATGTTGGTCAGAAAATCTCTATTGTCATCACATTTGCGGCATCACAAGTTCACAAAACTCAACTCTTCTGTCGTAATCATCCTCACTTAACTGTTGGACACTAAATGAACTTTAAATTGTTTGTATTTATTAATTTTCAAAATCTTACTCATAGACATAGGGTGCATATCATGTTGCTGTGCAGCTTTTCTGAGCGATGTATGTGGGTCTTCAATAAATGTTTGCAAAACATCTAGTGCATGTTCTTCATCTGTTGCAGATTGTATCTACCCGACTTTGGCCGATTACGTACACTCCTGTCATTTCAAAAGCTCAATAGTTTTTGATATTGTTGTTGAAACACTTATGGGATTCCTTTCTGGGAAAGTGTCATTAAAACAAATTACAAACTTCCCGATAAGATCTTTGACGATCGCCATATCCTCGCATCATCAACAGAGTAATTCGTTTCTCTTTCAGACAATTCCATTAAAAATGCCAAATAAAAACTGAACTACTGTAATTAGATAAACTTGTTGACAGCAATGCTTCAGAGACACTCAACAGGAATGATATGACCTTTGTCCATTTGTAATTCCCAAGCTTAGACCTGTCTAGTGAAAGCTCCATGCTCAACAAACTGAAAACCTGTAGACCAGATGTGATTAATAACACAATAATGTTTCTCATAGGCTAGTGACCTTTGTCTCTTTAAAACCTTCCTGCTGACTGGAAAACACCAAGTACAGATTCATAAGTAATCAGAGAAAGTGATCATAAGTTTTATTCATTGTAATAAAAACTGGTAAATTTGTACTAATGAAACCAGCTTAAAAATAAATTGTTTACTTTATTTTAATTGAACATTTAAAAAATGCTAAAAAAATTAGTTTGTAACACATTTTGTGTGGCAAGAACCATGTTAAAATTACATTGTTGAACATCAGTAAATTTTCAATACTAAAAATGCTCTATTTTCTGATAGAATAATTCCTTTGAGATGCGGTTTGTGGCATTCAATTCAGTAAGCTATTACCTTTAAAATTATGTATCACAAGGTATAGGCTTCCATTAAGAATATTCACGATACCCTCGGCAGGACGTCCCCCCGTTGGTGTGACATAACAAAACATTGTTCCAAAAAGTAGATGCCAATCTCTATCACGATTGTAAGAGGTTTCAAATTTATATTTAAAATTATTAAAGGATATATTTGGGTGTTTCCAGACATAATATACACCCTGTGTATATATATATATATATATATATATATATATATATATATATATATATATATATATATATATATATATATAAGGAATAAATAATGTGTGTGTGTGTGTGTTTTAGTATTTATTTGTGACTTGTCTGTCTGAGTGGAGTTTCAGGGCCTGGAAGATTTAAGTGTTGGAATACAGAAGAAGCACTATATGAGGTGTGACAAAAGAGTAATTGGGGGGACAACAAAACAATCGCTAGAAGGCTGAATATCATACGGCCGGTATTTACCAGTAATTCTGAATAATTATTGGTAATGTAGTCGAACAAATTTACCGATTTTATTAACTTTAGCATCAGTTTTTGAACTAACTGCCACTGTGTGTGCCTTCACTCGTGTCTTTGCGGCTATAGAAGAAACCACTCAAACACTCTGTTTGTGATAATCATTTGTCCCTGTACTCTTTTTGTAACATTACAAATGTTTTAATGTTTTACTTGCAGACTTTCCAAGTTTTAAAAGAAATTTGGTGTTCATAATTTGATTTTTCTGGATACTCAACATTTTTCTGACCCAGAAACTAAAAGTTGACTGTTTATAAACTGGCACTAACGGTTGTAATAAGTACAGGAGCTAGACAAAACACGAAGAGGGATGGGAGAGAGAGTCCCATGACTGGTTGTACAATATTCAACCTTATTACGCCAATACTAATCCAGTTATTTTCTAACCACACCTCGTATTATGCAATTCTAGAAATTTGTATTAAGCATTTTAATGTTTTCTTTTCTTTGAATATTTAGTTAGATCTAGAAATAGAAATTCCAAATTATAATTTCTATTAGATATATCTATTAAATACCCATCAATGTTTTGAAGTAAGACAGGGGAGAGATTCCATTAGATTATTTATAACTGGCTTCATCTGTATGACACATCCAGTATTATAGTTTTAAAAAAACGTATTTTTTTTTTAATGTAAATATTTATATGTCCGTTTGTATTCTTCAGAAAGGTGGCATTTCAAAGGAGGTGAAAAAACGAGAAGAGTGGATGTTGGAGCTGCCCCCAGAAAAGGCTTCCAACCTCGGTCTGGGGCCTCGGTCATTTCGGATGAAGGAAGCCCCTGACATGAGCAACAGGTCCAGCTGGACAGATACTCCAGCCGACAAACTGCGCAAGGAACAACAGGCGTTGGTTCGTATATAGTCATCATGTTCTTTAGTCTGATAATGACTTGAAACCAAAATGCTAAGATCACTCTATATTTTACTTAAAATCTTTACAACTCACATATGCTTTATTACATAAATATAGCTTACTTACACCTGAGTATATACTATTTCTAGTTAATTTCAGTTAGCTACATAGTTGTAAACTTATTTTATGGTTGTAATGTATAATTTTTGTGCACTTCCCAAACTCACAAACTTGTAATACAAAATCCATCCTAAATACTTTTATAAATAAAAATAAAAATAGGTAACAATATATATCTCTTTTATATTCATATAAAGTAAAAATGTTAGTCTCCAGGGTCTTATTATTTCAAGAATATTTCTTCATCTATGAGTTGATTCTTTAAAAGAGAAACAATAATTATCTTGTAAATATATTTATTTTGTTTGGCTTTAAATTGTAGCATCATTAGAAAATATATTTGTTGCACATTTGTGGAAATATAAAAAAATCATACATTTTGTAAAATTATACAAAAAACTTTGAAAAGTCTCTAGGCTGCCTGCTTCCCAAGACACACAGTGACCTTTTCTTCATTTCATAATATACATTTTCTAATTTCTATATGTTTGTTCTATATCTTTCTAGCCTTGTTGTACGTTTTCTAAATCTAGTGTTTTTAACTAATAACAATAACATGAATCTTCATAATACAATTCAAACTGTTGTTATAACACTACTATAATTTCAACTTCTAGTAAGTCATCCTTTTGACGTTAGCATCAATAAATATTAAAAGCGAGGATTATCCATTTGGAGTCTTCATAGTTTATAATTTATAAATACAGCACAAAACACAACGAATAAATAAATGATATTGAGAAACACAACATTTGATAGGCCTATCGCATACGAATATTAACATGATACATCACGGCCAGCAAAAGACAGGGCAACTGACACTAGGTGATTCCAGTTCCCAGTACAGTGACATCAGCTGTGTGTTTATAAAAGATAATTAATTTTGAATAATAATTTTTTAAACCAAATATGACTTTTCTGTATATTTGATTGTTTACTTTGCTGTTTTTTACTGTAAAACAATGAAATATTTAACCCTTCCAACGCGGCTAATGCCTATAGACGCGGAACTGCCGATGCTTTAAACGCATAACGTCTACAAACGCAAAAGCTTTACTTTTGAAATGGCGAAGAATTAGTTGTTAAAACTTCAGTAAGAGAGCAGGTCGATGTTCCTTTCGACTGTCGGGACTAGACAAAACGCTTTGTCACCGTTGGTGGATGTTTTAACGGTATCTACTCGGGTTAAAAGCAATCGCCGCCATTTTTTGTATGGCCTGTGACGCGGCATACGCCTACAGACGCGTTCGTTTCATTCAGCTGTTTAACTACGTGTGTGTTGGTTATATTGTTAAACGAAGTGTTTTGAATCAGTCCGTTGTTATTCTAATAGTGTAATAAGAAAAGTTTGAATTCATTCATTTTACGTGAACTGATTTTCCAACTATTATCATTTTACTACGAACAACGTAGTTTGAGCGCATTTTTGGTATATTAAGTGTAATATTTTTTTTTTCAATTATTTGTTTTGTATTTTATACTAGTTTCACCATAGAAGTCCAGTTTATTAATTCTAAATAAATAAGGTTTATACGTACAATATTTGTTTCATTTTCCTTGTAGGCTATCGTATAAATAAGTTTTTGTTGAATTTCATATTATTACATTTCAAAATCTTATACTGAACTTATTTATTTTTATGTACTAATTATACAGAAACTTCAGTTACAATTTACTCATTATAAATAACCTGTATAAATGTAATATAATCTGCCAAATAGTGTTCCTATGTACATTATCCTGCAATGCAGTTTATTGAAAATTTCAAATATTTTCATGCGTATATAATTCTCAAAAATATGTAATATTACATGTTTATTATTTTTTCTTATAAAGGGTAATACCAAGGAATATAAAACAAAAATTAGCATTGGGAAATTTAAAAAATATTTTTTTATGTCTTAGCGTTTGACAGTAATTTGAATTAGCGCTTTAAGGGTTAAATCATCTGTATATTAAAAGAATTTATGAAAATCTAATTGGATTTGTTTGTATTCAGTGTCAGCTGTAGGTTAGTTTACATTCAGATTATTTTAAAATGTTCAAGTTAGTTTAATGTAGCTGTTGGTCTCGCCACTTTATACATTTCTTTAGTTGCTTTATAAGTTTTGTACTTTGAATTATGAGTCTTGGAAGGAATACAAAAGACGCTCGCAGGAATAATGAAAAACAGAAATTGCAGAGTGAAGGAACAAATTTAATGACATGTCATCCTTTAACCTCAAGAAAAAGTCCCTGATGATGTCAGTCCTTACTTTGTAGGTGGTCTTGAGGAAGTTTGTCAGTATTGCACTAAAATCGTGGAAGCTATTTAATCAAATACACAAAATTTTGCTTAGGAATTGCGGACGAAAACATGGGTATGTGCTAGATTTATTTATTATTTAAAAAGATATTTATCTTGTAGATTTTAAGTCCCATTGGGATGAGTAATTTTAAACATTTTTATTATGATTTTGGTAGCTAAATAAAATTATAGTTTAGGAAGGGTGATCTTTTTATATAATACAGGGTGATTTACGAAGGTATGCAGAAACTGTGGGAGCTCCATGTAAAAAAAATGAAAAAAGTTTAAATAAACATGGGCTAAGAAATACTTTGTTGGATAGTTACAGCTAGCGAAAGATTTGGTCTGAATTTCAGCTCACAATGTAAAATGAGGTCTTCCTGAAATTGTGGTAAGGTAGATTAAGGGAAAAGTTTAATCGTCTCTTATGGTTCTTGACCTAATAAATTTACTAAAATAGGTTCTAGAACTGAAAGTTAAGTAGTTTTTGAAAAAACCTGTGTCAAATGCAAAAAATTTAGTTAAAACCCATTTTTTCATGTTTAGACAACAATAACTTAGTTATTTCACCAAGAAACAGATCAAAAATTGTAATAATACTCATAGAAAATGTTATTCTGTACAAAACTGTGTAAATAAAAGTACACAGAAATGGGGTAGATTTTTGATTAAATGAATCTTTATTCATAAGAGTACAACAGGCCTTTTAATTTGACTGATAATAACTTCCTAATTCCTACTAAGAAATTGTAAATTTCAATTCTTAAATGAAAAATTATTTCATAGAATAGGTGTCCATCACATTTTAAACACTGCCACATCACGTATTTCTTTCTGCCATTTGCATAGCAAACTCTGCACCTCTTTTGTTTACTTCTCTTTCCACAAGCCACTTTTTCTGTAATCCGTGAGGGTACATGGGGGACGCTACGGCGCTTCAGAGGTTGAGGAGGCTCGGGAACGTCAGGGAGTAGCTTGTCAATAACCTCCAGACGGAAGTCATACAATGGCATTTTGTTTTCTCCACTTGATGTGCGAACTTCGTTATAGAGATAGTGTGCATTCACTAACATCATCTGAATTACGTGGACAAGTGTTTTCCTTTCGCAAGGATAATATGACATCATTTGGTCACTGCGGTCCACGCCTTTTTGGTTGTATTGAACAATTGGTAGTGGTTTTAGTCTCTCCAAACCACCTCGATTAATTGAATTCACCATGACATTTTCAAACTCAGTGGATATGTAAGAGACAACGCGTTTGTCTTTCCATTTGGCGACAACACTTTCGGTGTAGCGGGCGATGGTTTCACCCTTTTTCAGGGTTGCCGATTTGATTTCAGGAGATATGTATTTTCTGTCCAGCCGAAGAGTTCCAGTGCGATATGTATTCCTACGGAGCAGGCTTGAGGCAAGAGTAAAACTATTATAATAGTTATCCATAAATAAACTGTGGCCACAATTGAGTTTCCCTTGCATCAGCTTCAATACAACATTGGCTGCATGCCCCTTACCACCGTAATCATCTAAAACTCCGCAATACATAAAAAAACGAAGTATTAGGCGATTGGGGTCACACAAACTGTACAGTTTGATGCCGTACTTATGGCGTTTCCCTTTTATATATTGCCTAAAGTACAAACCGTCCCCTCCATAAAACCATTCCCTCATAAATGCACAACTTTTTTTGAGGATAATAAATTGAGTCCATTTTATTGCTGAAGTAGTACTTTAGAAACTGTACTTTAGAAGCTCTGTTGTTTGGGTTAGGG
>NW_025782997.1:0-34008 GCF_021130785.1 Homalodisca vitripennis | reverse complement strand
TTTTTTTTTTGGACAGATTCGACGTTGTTTTAAACCCGTTTTATTTCCTTTTGGGGCATATTTGGGAAAAGGGAAAAGTGTGTTCTCCCAAAGAAAGCACATGTGCACACTCGTTAGTCAAGATGGCAAAGATTCAAAAATTTTGGACTTCGAACTGCTACTCCATCCACCTTATTTCCCCTATTTAGCTCGCTGCAAACTATTTCATTTTTCCCAAACCTAAAGAAAGGCGGGGCGGTGGATTTTTTGGGTCGAATGAAGAAATCATTTATTGAAAACAAACGTCTATTTTGGAGAGCCTTGATAAAAACATATTATTTAGAGGGAATAAAAAAATTATAAAACCAATTGCCGTAGACTATATATATATCTAGTTATAAAAGCTTCAATTATATTGAAAAAATAAGATATTTATTTAATGCTCAAATAAACGTTATTTTATTCAAAGATGGTCATTGACTTATGAAGCCGCACTCATACACTTGGATGGAGCAAACCTGTTCAGCACAACTTTATTTACAGTTGTCTAATTGTGAATATTAATGTTGCAATAAGAACATCTTGATTCAATATATAACCCATAATGAAATTATATATACAACAATAAAAAAACCAAATATGTGAGATTGACACATTAGATTACTACTACAAGCTATGTTATAAATAATTGACAATACCGCGTGTTATATGGTTGGTTCACACAGACTACATCCACTAACGACAGCAAGAGAAATCCAAAACGCTGCGGCAATAAGCGCTCATACTTTTTACAACAGCTTGTTATAGATAAATATTATTATTCTTTTCCGTACGTCTCTTCCACGTGTTTACATTTTGTTCGGTGTGGCTTACAATGTGTAATAATAATGTTGCTAATTAATAAACATTAAACTTGATTATTAACACTCCTCTGCACTATGATTTATTTACAACAGGTTATGGGCCCAGTAACAGTTTGTGGATGGATAGCGTTGGGACAATTAAAAAAGTTAATAAAAGTCAGTAAAAAGTGAAATTAAGTGTGTGTATCTCACGTTGTGTTAAAAAAGTGGTTTTGTATAACCTAAAAGGTGACTGGCGTGGTTACAAAGTAAGCAATATGCAATTCAACTGTCGAAGGGACAATAACGACACATGGAAAATTCCAAATTCGGGGCATTGCTGATATCAGAAGAGAACATTAATTTTTGGCCGTATGCCGATGGGGAAGTCTCCAGAAACCGGCAGAAAGTGTTTGAAACATGGGAAAGCGCTGTAGTCAAGTGCGTGAAGATGGAGATCAATCCAGCTCATGGCAAGCATCATTTTGGCGATGGCGCCATCAGAGTTGAAAAAATATTAAAAAATTGTAAGACAAACTCGTGAGCTGTGGCTGCGAAACATTGAAACGATCTTACGCATCAAAAGGGCCGGGAAAGGAAAGCCACGTTTATTGAAGTTCGCTGTTCGTGCACAAGGATGAAGAGGGGGAAAGTACATACACCAGTAACCATTGGGACAACTTCTTCGACAGTAGTAGACAAATTGGCGGAGGAAAATGGATATCAGAGATTCATGAAGAATCTGTAAAACGTAACTATGATACTGGCACGGTTTGCCGCACCGATAGTCGGAGGGCGATTAGCCGGGGTGTTGTAACTGGGGAATGTTGTTGAAATTTTTTAGATGCGGGGGGGTAATCGAAGTTCGAGAGTCGTGATCAAATTGCCCAAAGCCTGGAAGAGGCTCAAGATAAAAATCTTTAAAATTGTAATGTTTGGCCAGGGTATAGCGCGATTCACAAGGACGCCGAAAGGACAAAGCATTGCATGGGTGCGGGCGGAGGGATCCAGAACACGTAATTTTGGTAGACGTACCGCAGCGGCGGCTAGGTAAAAAGGTAATTTCAAGGGAAAATGCTTCAAATGCGGCAAGGTTGGCCATTTTGGCCAAAAAAAAATTGTCCACGAAAAAGGAGGATGGTGAAGATCAACACTAAGGAAGTGCTACGGGTAGGCATCAGGATTTTATAGGCATCGCTCTGGAACTGGGGGAACCGGTAGAAGAGGGGTCAACAATGTTCAAGGTCCGTAGCCAATCCAAGTGGTGTTTGGATAGTGGTAATGCACAACTCTACATGTGCGGCGACGAGGATATTCTTGAAGAATACCGGTTGACCTGGTGCGATTCGGTGCTCAAGTTGAGCAACAGAAAGCCATCGACAAATGCAAATATAAAGGTGCGTAGCCAAGATAAATGTAAGGTGGTGGAGTTAATTTCAACCGCGAATCCTTTGCATGGCACGCTGTATGTGTTAACCGAGGGACATTAAGAACTAATCTGATGTCCGGTATCGAAGATTACTGACAAAGTGGGGTAATAAGGGGGGGGGGGGGGGGGGGCACAGTTAATCTTCAAATGACAAATATAGCTGAGGTACGTAATACAGATGGCAAAAACCGTAGATTATTCGCCGATTAGGTGCTGGGAGCATGGCCTTGTACTTTGTAAGAGAAGAAAATACTGAAAACATGCGCAGGTGGTTACGCGCAGAGCGCCTAAGGCAAAATTTCTGAGGGACAGCTCAAGTCCAAAAAACCTTGTTTAAGAAAAGGGGCAAAAATTTTCACAATTCACTCGTAGAAATTTGGCACAGGAGACTTGGGCATATACACATGGATGCAGTCTAGATACAAATTATTTGGGCATGAGCAAGCCTAGGTCAAACCGGGATCTAAAGTGTTTGTCGTTCAAGGGCAAAGCAACAGGTATGGTGCGACGTTTGCTGGTCGCGCGGTAAAGGCACAGGCTCGGCCAGCTCCTCCGTATCACAGGCAAGGGTTGACAGGAGTAGAGTGCCTTTGCTTAGACCTACCACTCTTTGTATCCATACGCCTGTACCCGCTCTTTTGTGCCGGGGGCCAATGAGGGCAAAGTTTCCAACGTGGCGGATCGAAGTAACCATTGGTGACGTTAGCCGATGACTAACCAGTTACGTGGTGCGAGGTATGTTTATTATCTTGAAGAAGAAGATCCTGCAGAGTACCTCGGTAAGTTCACAAGAATATAAAAAATTTTGTTGAGAGACATTTACTGGCCGAAAAAATTAAAATTTTTACAGTCGGAACAACGGATTTGTGGGAATATCCCGAAATGGGAAGATTTCGCACGAGTAAACCCACTGAAGCAGGAGATTGGGATCCAGAGAAGACTCGTTCAAACGCGCCGTACACACCTGAGCAGAAACAGTTGTACGCGGAGAGGAGGAAGAAACCGAACGCATGCTGGATACAGCCGCTAGATGCAAATGCTGAGTCGAGGACCGGGATGCCAGTATCATTTTTGGGCTGAAGCCAGTTGCGGGACTGGTCGGATTATATCAGGGAATCGGCTGGTCCAGAGTAACATGTATTGGTGGAAAACACTCCCCGTACGGAGATTTTTGGCACCGGCAAGTTTGTCCCCGGACCCTCAACCACAGTGCGTATATTTGTCACAAGATTTCTAGAGCGTACATGTTAGACTAAACACAGTCGGACTTGTTGGCCCAGAAAAATGGACAGTGTACCCCGAGAGCCTGCTGCAGGTACGATTCTCTATAGGATACGACCTGGAATAAAACAAAAGCGTGTACACGAGTGCGGCTAGGGAAACTGGGGAAAAAACGGTCGTGACCCAGATGCATGATACGTTTTGACGAGAATATTGGTGGTCATCGAGAAGCCAACGTTGGATCCACTGTGGAAGGTGAGTGGTTTTCGATAAAAAATTAAAAATTTTTGAGATCAATCAACAAATATCGAAAATTCAGGACCAGCCAGAGATAATCTACGCGGCCCATTGGGTCGAATTGGACCCACTGGTTGAATTCGAGAAGAAAAGAAGAAAAAAGAAAATCCTTTGTGCGAGAACGGAGCAGGGGAAAACGGGGAGATACTTTCAATCGTCAAAAGTGAAAAAGAGGTCGGCAGAACGCGCCTAAAGATTACGGGACGCCGGTCAAGGGCCGAGGCCAGGTCCACGAAAAAAGTAGTCGTAGACTCCGTTCCCACCCGAAAGTGTCTCTAGCACTGGATCAGGCCCGGCCGGGGAAATAAGATATAAGAATAACTCGGTGACAACGACCGTATTCATTGACGACGAGGCAGGTCGGGCGGGGGCAGGGTGTTTTTGAAAAGTGCCGTATAGAATCATACCTTTGTGCAAGTTGGAAAGAGACTAAGGGGAACCAACCATAGCGAGCAAAAAGACTCCTGGCGATTTCTGATGAAATATAACAAAACGAAGATAGACACATCTTCGAGGAGTTAGTGGTTATCAATGTCGACGTGCAAAACAGATAAAGCATTAACTGGAGATGACGCTGAGTCTGTGGAAGCGTTGCTAATCATGGACGAGGTGAAGTCACATCTCCGAATATGGGACTTGGAAAGTAGTGGCCATAGGCCGGAAAAACACAGAACGTCATCGGTACACGAACTGTACTTCACAGAATAAATTAAATCCTAAGCCGGCATACAATCGAGCGCAGAAAGGCGCGCATTCGTAACGCACACGAGGGTTTACATCAACGACCATGGGGATTTGATTACGACGATAGGCTATTTGCTGGGCTCTGGTGCAGAGGATTTATCTGAGTGGGGGGAGGGGGGCAGATATAGAACTCGCGATGGCATTAGCAGCAGGGTTTAATACCAAATAGTTTCAGCACTTGGGATATGGAGGCGCGAAAAGATAGATTACGCGATGTCAAAGTACGGCATATTTGACACAGTGAGCTCAAGGAAGAGCTGTACATTGGAACTGCCTTGTGCGATGTGGCTAACTGGAGAGCCTGTGAATGACATCTGTACAAACTGAAAGACGTGATTCGAAGACATACAAAGCAGCTATGGATGATGCCAGAAAGCATTTAAAGAAAAAGGAAAACCAAGTATGCAGTTTGAAAGAAGTAGGCTATCTACGGGTTAAAGCAATCAGGAAAACATGTGGTACGACACCATTTAAACCAAAAATTTTAAGAAAAATTGGAAAATTTGCAAACCGACGGTAATCAGACGCCGGTGTTTAATCCACACCTGCGAGAGCTGCGAAAATAATATCATCGTAATTGCTGTCTCTTGGGATGTTCTGCCTGGATGTAATCGATGATTATGTTGGTATTTTCGGACAACATGTAGGCGGCTTGCTGGAACTCACGTATAAAAACATGGAAATAAATAAAGAAAATAGGCATCCAAAGACCTTGAAGAAGCCAAATATTTTCTTATGGCATCGTCGAAAAATTGATCAACAAAACGGGGATCAAAATGGGACAAAGAGAGATAACGGTTCTGGAATATTTTTGAAGAGAAAATTTGGAATGGATTACCTGCTAACCGCGGTGGAACCTTACCAGCGAGGTCCAAGTACAAACAAATCGAGGGGGGAACAGCAGAAGACCGAAGGAAACATCTTCGAAATTAATCATTCCGTACAAAGCAGCTGGTAGGCTCATTGAATGTACCTTGGCGGTATGTACGAGAGCCGGATATAGCAATACACCGGTGGAGTGTGGTCCTCTCGCATCAAATTCAACGGACAAATCATCCGTATTCATCCACTAGGGGTTCGGCTCTAAAAAGGTTATGTGATGTATACCTCAAAGGGACAGCCAATCATTCCCTGCGATTTTGATTGGAAATATCAGGAATAATTTGACCAGGCTGAACGCTGATGCAAATTGGGGATGCAATGTACACTCGGACAGGAAAGGTCATACACAGGATTACGCCTTCTTCGTTGGGCGGCGTACGGCATGACCATAAGCTGTGCAAGCCAGACAAAGCAAAAAAACAGTGGCACAATCAACTCGAGGCGCCGAAGGCCGGAATTACATGGCCTCCCTGGCGCGAGGCTTGACCAAAGGAATCAACTATTCCTGAATCCCGTCTAAACTGGTTGAATTGGTGAGCACAAACGGAAATCAATCGACGGCACAATTCTTTGTCGACAATCAGAGTGCTCAAAATGGATTGTCAGGAAAATGCTATGTTTCACCCCCGGGACAAAAACATATAGACATGTCGTGCATCACTTCATCCGAGAGAAAGTGCAAGAACGGGACAGATCAAGGTGGAAACATATACCTAACGGGAGACGAAATCGGTAAAGCCGATATTATTCAACGTAAATCACTACCATCAAATCAAAAAAACACACTCCACTGGGCACACAAATTTGTGGGACCTTGGGTCTGAAGTGAAAACCGATCCACGCAGATATTGAGGGAGGGGTGATTGATAAATAATTGACAACATACGCCGCAATACCGCCGCTGTGGTTAATTTGGTGGTTCACACACGTGACAACACACTACGACAGCAAAAGAACATGCAACGTGCGCGAATGGCTTTCAGTTTATGCAGGGCCAACTTTTACAACAGCTGTATAATTAGATAAATATTATGTATTCTTTATCCGATACGTCCTTCCACGTGTTTACAAGTTAGATCGGTGTGCTTAATGTACGTAATATATTTGGACTAATTAATAAACATTAAACTTGATTATTTAATCCTCTGACTATTTATAATTTTACAATACAAGCGTATAACAATGTACCATTCTTGTTTATACAAAATAAAGCAGGTGGAATACTTGTCTTGATTCTATATAAAACTATCCACAAATAGTACAAAGTGAAGTAGACCTACTCTTGTCCTGGAAGTGCCAGATGATGGTGGCGTGGATGGGTGACACGGTCAACTGCAAGGTACGATCCTTCAGTTCTATCTCTAGACTGACTGAGCCCAGGTGTGGCTTCCATGACAGAGTACGATTGCCCTGAACAGGGTACAACGCTTACAGCAACTTACCATCTGTATTACAAGGACTCATTTTACGTTGTAAATAAATAAATTCAAGTATAAACTTTTAAAGGATAACAACAAAAGCAGCATTTTAATTATAAACTATTTTAGTATAATATTGAATGATTAAATAAAATATTTTAAAAAAATAAAAATATTTATTTAAACAATAATAATGGATGGTCTATCCGTACTTCAATAGTTTATTTTCATTTCCAAACTTAAAACTCAAGATGTTTCTGTTTATAAAGTGTTCACTTTATAATAGTGTCAATCATCTAAAACATGCTTAACGTTATCAGTATAGATTGAATAAGACATTTTACGTAGTTATTTTCTTATTCCTAAATATTTTAAATCACTTTGTTATCATTGCTAAGTCAGAAAACTCCTCAGGGTTCTTTTACAAAAGCATTATCACTCTCCACCTCAGCTGCTCTGGCATCGAATTTAAAATATTGTAGATTAAGCATGTTGTACAAAAGAAATATAAATATTGTGTCAATGCAATTTTTAATGATAATTCAGGGTTTTAAATAGTACACATGACTAAGTGCCTCTTACTGGATCTTGTCACTCAAAATTCCATGTTTAGTACACAAGGAAATTTAACAAACATTTTTTAGAAATGTAGAAATTAAATCTTTATTATCTGAGAACACCAAACTATATCATTCTTATTATATACTAAAAATAATACTTTTCAATATAAAATTTAAATAAACCTAGCAATTTTATATTATCCCTTTGGAGACAAACTTGCAATATATCAGAACCTATCAAATTTATCATATACATATTCGATTAAATGTTCATGAAAGAGATAGGACAACTAAAGAAAAGATATACGTGATTTTCTAATATTTACTTGAAATTTGTATATTCTATGTCATTATTCATGCAATACCACTGTCTGTTTTCTCTCTAAGCAGTAAAGAACGATAGGTTGCTAAAATGTGTATAAAAAACTGGAAACTGATAGAGAAAAGTGTAGGAAAATATTATAGCCTAGTTTTATAAATAATATTTGCCTCGAAGTTTGAATATACTATGCCTATTATTGTGCACCACCATCCCCATCTGCTGTGTCATGCAGTCTACAGTTATTTCGAATACTCAATTGCTAAAACATGTTAATTTCATACTGTTTGTAGTTGTACATAAATTTGTTCCTCTATAAAAACACACAAGTATAAAATACATATTGTACACTTTTTCACCTTCATATATTAGCAAGCCACACACGCAATTATAATAAAAAACCAATGTGTTAATTTATTATTTTAAATGTGTCCATCAATTGAAAGTCCCGCCAACTAAAAAGTACATGCTGTTATTTTTTCTTCATGCTAAAGACATGAAAGCAGTTGAAATTCACCATCAGAATTGTAGAGCTTTAAAGATAGACAAAAGAATGTTCATGGACGAGAAACAAGAGTTGACGGCCCTCAATGACCATCAACAATTTCCTTCAGAAAATTGAATTATGTAATGGAAGTGAAGAGTTTCTTCAAGTTTCAAGAAGTGTGTTCTATATGACATTTTTATCGAGGAAACATGTTTTGCTGTATGACAATGCCTGTTCCACATGTGACAAAAACAAACTAATAGATCTCATCACAGGATTTTGCTAGGAACAATTTGATAATCCCTAAACAATACCAGTTTAGCACCCAGTAACTATCATTGGTTTTTCCATCAGAGAATGCATCTTGAAGGTCAGTGCCAAAACTGTAAACTATAGCATCAAAATTATCTGTTGCAGTCTCTGTTAAATCAGGCAGCAATCTTCTATGACAACGGTATACAAAAGGTTGTTCTTAAAGATTACAAATGTCTTAACACTTTGTACCCTGGGTCCTTAATAACATGTTTCGGATGTGGCTCCCTTGGGGTTTTATGATGCTTTTTAAAAAATTCTGTGTTTATTACAGTAATTATGTTATAAACTCATACTATATAATCTTTTTAAAGATAGAGATACATACTTTTTTTTAATGTATACAAATATAAAGTTTATTTTCAAAACAAAATTATTACATAATATTGAATGTTATGTAAAAAATACAAACAAAGTTTTAGCTACATAGCTTGTTAGTTCAGGTAGTTTGCCTTAGTGTGGTAATTTTTTAAAGCACAATGGTCTGAATCAAATTACAGGATCTCGCACATTTGCGTTTAGATCGTTCATAAAAATCAATATTTTGGTTCCAGGTGTGTATCAAAATCATCGTCACTTTCCGACTCGGAGTCAAACAAAAGATCGCGAATTGCATCACTTTTGATTTCATCACCAATATTTATTTAAGCTCAAAAATAATAAGTAAAGAATATAAAAGAAAATCAACGGAAAGTCGAGAAGAAAGAAACAAAGCGAGTGTAAATACAAAACAAAACACACATTGCTTGCATTTGCCTTTACTTCATTCAGTAAGAAACTAAAGTTCTGATTATTTACAAACAGTTAAATTCACATTTAGAATACATTATAATAACATTTGCTTCAGTATTAGTCGGCATGATTTGTAGAAAAACTTAGTAAGACATCACTAAGACTCACAATACACAACGTGAAACACTTCAACACAAACTGACAGTATCGACAATCAGCCACGGCGCCTACGATCAGCTGTGTAGATTCGCTTGTAGTACGATGAAAAAATATACGTATTTCATTACTAAAACGTGACCCAGGGATCTCAAAACCAACAAATACGAACTTAGACAAACCAATGAACATAATCAAAATGTTTGATTTCAAAAATAAGATGATGATGCTAAATAATACAATTAAATACCACGATTCCCGAGCTATACTCGGGCGACGGTAGCAGGCGCTGCCGACGGGGGGGCCCGACCTATATACTTGGGCTCAGGGTACAAAGTGTTAATAATGATTGTAATTATGAAGAAAAATAGATAAAGTTGACAAGCTTTCATATAAAAAAAAACCGATAGAAAAAGTTTTACTTGATATTTTATATATCAAAATGGTACTTATTTTTAAAAATAAGCCTCGTATATTTTTTTATGCAATCAGTATATATTCTGGAAAACCCCATTTTATAATCTGTTAGATAAAAATAAAACAGTAAGGATAGGACATGTAGTTTATATAAAATATATATACGTTCCCTAAATCTAAAAATCCTTTTAAAATAGTGTGTTATTATTAGCTTACTTTGGATACAGTTTTAGGCTAAGCTAAAACATACCTTAAGAGTTTCAAATGCCTTAGTATAAATATTCAAACTGCTCCTTAGCAACTTCCGGTAATTCCAGTTTTGTTTCTTCTTTGAAAGGAGGCCAGAAACTGAGCTGACAGTATCATAGCATTGGCTGGATACTTTTGCTGGAACAATAAAAACACCATTATTATTTTATTTATTTAATCACTAGATCAACTATATATATTGACTAAACTCTACTTTACCACCATATATGAAATGAAATGGAATTAACTTTTGGTCTGCCATGGACATGGGCAGGATTAGAGGTTCCATCTTTATATATATATATATATATATATATATATATATATATTATATATATATATATATATATATATATATAGGGCATAGGTTTGACATTTTCCATAAAGATGAAGATAAACCATTGGCAAGACATTGTCTAGAACATAAACAAGACAATAATTGAGGAGTGTTTTAAATTAAAAGGAATACACCAACTACCACCATGCCCTGATGAAAACTACAACAGATTAAAATTAAAGCACATGGAGCAAGCTCATCAAATTATGTTGAAGACAAAAAATCCATTCGGTCTAAATTTAAGATAACTTTTTAAATAATTTTAATAGATTCAAAATTGGTCATAAACTACAAGTTGTATTCCATCCTTTATAACAATCAACTGTTCCAACAAGATTAAATTTCAATTTCACGTCAGCTGGACTTTATCAAATGTTATGCACTGGTGTTTACATTTATGTTTTCTTAATTCTTGTTTACGTGTTATAGTATTGTACTAATTTTTATTTTAAACTTCCTGAAGACGGGGGTATTAAATCCCCCGAAATATAGAAGTGAAAAATTCGTTCTTTTGTTTTCTTCTATTCAAAAAGTGATTAGTATATATATATATATATATATATATAATATAAGGGTTGGTAACAATGCATTATATTTTTTAAATGGTCATACTAATGTTCACTTAGAGAACCCCAGTGATTTGATAAATCCATCCATGATGGGAAAATCAATGGAGACTCATATTTGCTTCACTGTTATGAAATTCTCACTCCATTTCTCTAAGATTAAACGAAGTTTGTTGCACAAAAATTATAAGAAAAAAGCTCAGCTCAAAAGTTGTGTGCCAGATGTGTGCGAGAATTTTGCCAAAAGGCCACAAAATATAGTGCCCAGATGAACTGGTAACAAAATCCTTGTGGCCCAACTAATTATTGACATCATAGAGGATTTTGTTTAATTTTTGTATGCTGGAAGGTGCACAATGAGAATACCTCTTCACCTATATTACACTATATCTTGTGGTCCAGGTATCTCGAAAACAATGTAATGACTTCATTTTGAGCTTCTTCATCACCGATTTTTTTTAGGATCTCTTCAGACAAACATGACTCCAGATTTCCAGAGTCAAGTCTGTAACAGCGTTCAGATACCAGATTGCCGTGCTAAGAGGAAGGTTCTTGGAACTTAACTCAACATTAACATAGCCCAACATTGACATGTGTTTAATAACAAAAAGGGTGCTTATTTCTGGCATTATCATGCACCTGTCATGAAATTTATTTATATATAATTTAAATAAGTACATGAGTTAAGTTAAACCAATATGCATAATACAACAAACCTGTGCAGCTAAATTAAAGTTGGGATCTGGACAGAAGGTGGGCGTTAATCCTTTTCGAGTCGTACATATCTTTCAGCATTACCTCACAATAATGTAGCTCTGAATCACCGAATCTAGAACAAACAATAGAAAACTGCAGATTACGTTTGCCCAGTACAACTACAAGGTAGGAGTATGCCATACCACGTTTTGCATTGCATCCTCGGCAAAATGCCAAGTATACAGCTAGCTACATGTGTTACAATGTTACATATTAAAACGTCATAGTACTCTGCAATGTTTACAAATTTATTCTGCTATTTTCTCGTTGCCATCATCGTTACCAATAAGACCAATGTAAAAATACTTCTTTTCAGCCAAATCCCCATGTAGTAAAATACTCAAATCATCGAACTCAATGTTGCTTATATTGAATTACTTGAAGTAAGTAAAGTGCTTTATTTATTGATAACAGACCTTCCTTTAAAAATATGAAAGAAACACATACCTGATTTTTAATAATTCCAAATATCTTATTTCCTTTTCAGTATTGTAGGTATATTGAGATAGAAGTCTGTCGGCAAGCAGAGTTCTGTATTCGTTGACAAACAGTTCTTTGCTGCCGTACACATTGACAAGCATCGATATGATGTCGGATGTCCGCGGCCTTTTCGATGTCTTGGCTATAGAGAAAAAGCAAGACTTAAATACTTTGAATCATGGACACTCTGAAACCTGAATAGTTTAGTCCAAAGAATCATAAATAAATCTACAAGACTCTAAATTGTGAAGGTTAAAAGGGACTGACACCTTACCATTGTTTACCAAATGATATCAGTGATACAAGAAATCAATAACAGTACGTTTCAACAGTTGGTTGTCAGTGATCGGTTACATGCTGACCTGTTGTGACTTGTCATTCAGTTCAGATTTTATAATTAGTAATTAATAATTGTTTTAATGTGCATGTCTTTAGACAGTGTGCATGGAGCTGATGCAAAAAATGTTTAACCTTGAGTGCGCAGAGTTTTTGCTATATAGTATGCATAAACGCTTACGACGCTTAGATCTTTACGATCGCCGTAACTCACGGTCAAGTCATTGTTTTACTTACACACAGACTAGAACAAATACACAAACAAAATAATTTGAAGATACTAACACTACAAACCATTTACACTTAAAATTTCAATATCATTTGTGAAATAAACAGCAGCGCAAACAAAAACATGTGACGCTCGTCCGCGTAGCAGTCGAATCTAAATCGACTGACAGCGCTCACTTTACAACCACTGTAAAAATAGAATCTAACCAGAATGCAACAAAACCTACATCAAATAGTTACGTTTGAAGCCTTTGGAATGCGTATGTATAGTCTTTGAGCCAATTTTAGATAAATACTATATAAAATATTAAGGGTTACTGCAGAAGTCGCTAACAGCGATTCTGGCAATTCTTGCATATGCATATAATGCGGGATCGCTGACAGCGATGCTCCGGCACTCAAGGGTTAATGTGAAATGAAATAAAAAATGCTTTTAGCCTTTATAAGAGGCAGAGGTAGGACTGTCCCTGAAGTTACAGATCATATAAATACAAAAAAACCTATCAATAATTGAACACAGACAAAATAAAATTTTAACATATTACACTTTATAATAATGTGAGCAAAATTTTGTTTCATTTATATAAAAATTAATTGATGGACATTATAGAACAATTTTCTTAATGGAAGATACAGAAAAAATAAACTTAGCGATGCAAAAGAGAGAATAAAGGACAAGCAGCACCACCTGTCACCTCACAGGCCTCCGTAGCAGGTCCCCGATCCTCACCCTGAAGTACAAATGTGTGTGTTCATTGGGGATTTCTGACATGCGTGTCACAAAGCTGTAGTATAATTTGATTATTTTAACCTAGATTGTAGTTATCCACCTGAGGAAGAGATTCAGATTGCTTTCTCGAAATGTAATGTTACTAAATTCTTGTATCATTGAAACAATGGCAAATGTCCAAAATATCCTGTTACCTTTACAATATTTCATAGTCACAGAACGAACTTTAAAACACAGAATAAAATTCTCACTATTGAGAAATCTTACAAGGATCGGCATCTACTGGATCTGGATTCCACTGCTCCCAGTTTTCAGGGTCGGACATCATGTGGAGAGTTGTCGTACACCTGCAACGTCTCTCCACGTGCCAACTCCTCCGCCAGAATCACTCGGTCCATCATCTGTTAGACTAGTCACCACACAACGAACTGTATCATCTCGTGTGCGCAAGTACTGCCTGTCAAACAAGATATCAGAGGTTAGTTAGTACCAACTGTCATGTACACATCACCACTCTGTCCACGATTTTCACTTTTGTACGAGTTGTAACTACTGATGTTAGACTAATCTTATTTAGTGAGGAATTCTTATTTTTATTTTACCAAATAAATACTAAAACAATATCCCAAGAAAACTTTCATCCGTTAGACTTTAAACTTTCATGATATTTCATTAGTTTTCTAATCTCACTTCAATATGTTTTCTATGATGTTGCTTGACCAATCATGGAATTTTACTAAGCACAATGTGTGTGTCAATTTCTTTTCTGTATTTCAAGAGTGAAATTTGCTATAGGCTTGAAATTTCCCAAGTGACTTTAGCATGCATGTTAAACGACACATGGTTGTGGTGTACTCCTACCTTGTATAAATAGTAAGGTATTTTTAAAAGTATTAAATTTATTTCATGATAAGTTACAAACAACACAAAACAGAATAAGGTAGAACTATACTTCTTAGTTAATGCACGGTATGACAGACAGTAAACTGAAACGGCATTTGAAAACCATTACAAAGCAAACATAGTTTGGAAAAAGCAATATGTTTACTTTCATTGTAGCAGGGCAGATAATATCAGATACCCAGTTTTCATTTTGTGTGATGATTTAACTGAAAATCTCATCACCCACTTTGACACAAGTCAGAGTTTTGGACAATACAAATTATAAATCCTAATGAATGTGTGCAATGTGCAGCCAATATGTTTATGTGAGTTCTTGGTCAACACACAAATTACAGACTCTCACACATGATGGGACAATTCAATATTTCTTAAATATTTTAACATAACAGAGTAATGTTAATAGGACAGTTGTTAAAATCAATTTGTGGTCATGTACAAGGGATGCAGAAGAACAATTAAAACATGTTCGCTGTTGTGACGAATGTTGTGAACTACACAAACAAACCCTTATTTAAAAAAGTTTCTCGTTTATCATTTACCATGACCAACAGATAAGAATGTAGGAGTGAGGCCAATCTAACTCTACCTGACAGGTTGGGTGACCATTTTCCAGTAACACACACGTGGGATCCAGTTGCCGCAGCGCTCGAATGGCAGCTATGTAGGCAGTCAAGATGTCCGGAGTGTTGACTCCTGGATGTAACCAATCTGGTCTCTAAGGCACTCTGTAGCTTCTGGACAAGGCACTGCCTCAGATCCGTCTTCTGGAGACAGATCCTCAAGTCTTCTATGGCTGGATCTGAATCCGGGTATTCTAAAAATAGAAACTTTAGTAAGGAGTTATACATAGAAGAAGTGGAAAGAACCATTTCATAGCATCACCATTTGGTCCTATTTCAGCCTGGCTGAGGCACAGAGGCACAGGATCAGATTGGTCCCAAACTTGAACTCTGAATATACGAGATCAGACAAAAAGATAGCTCAGATGCTTTAGGTAGCTTTATAGTTTTAAGAGTTATAGTCTCTCCTATTCCACCAGATAAAAAACCATGAAGATCAGCCAACTAGCTCAGTAAAACGAAGTGATCTTGGAACATCATCCTGTGGAGACTATTACTTGCTAGTATAATTGCCACAAGTCTCATTAATAATTTTAGTAGACACTATCTTTCAAACAAGTATTCATATTTCTTTCCTTGATTGTCATGAAAGGCTTAACAGAAGACACAAAACATCTACCCACTAGTATAAAAAATTTAACTAATCTGAGAGTATTCAAAAACACAGTTAAATGTTTTTGATAAACAAGGTATTGTATTCTTGGAGGAGTACTTTTCCACCTCCTCTTAGATTTAGATTTGTACTTATATTAGTAGTTTTAAGATGTACAGATGCGAGTCTTTGGACACTATTCAAATGTATATACTTAGTGTATATATCTGATGAATAAAGATTTTTGATTTGATTTGATTTGAAAACTACTTATTCCCTTACACAGAAATTCTTGGACAGGTGTTCCGTGTTGGAAAATCCAATAGCAGGTTTTGTAAAGGTGTTTATCTAGGTGAAAAAAGTGGATGGATATACAATAAACTATCCACAATATACAATGTATGGTAATGTATTTATTGGTATTGCATTAATGTTTTCAACTGGCTGTGTAGGGATTCTATGTCTGATTGTTTTTTTCTCACAGGTGAGATGATCTTATGTCCTGGGTGAAGTCAGTGGTTTTGCTATGGTTCTAGAGGTTTTTTGAGAAGGGGGAAAAACACAAGATTGGTTCTTCCTGTCCTGAGAAAGAGGATGCCTCACTGATACTCTTGCCAGATGTTGAAGACAAATTCACTGAAACCTCTTACATATATAAAATAGATCTAGGACATTGCTGCTTAAACATCCACCAGACAGAAAAACTAAGATTTGCTTATTGGACACTATCAAAGAAGAAACTAAATAAGTAAAAAAAAAAGTTTAATTTTAAGGACCATTATGTTATTATTACAAGCTCTATAATATTGCATGTTTCCTCAACGTAGGACCCAAATGTCCATGTTACAATTGTCTAGCTTAATCTTTCAGTGAATTCCATCAATAATAGTTATATATTGAGTTTTTTCCAGGGACCTGTTGAACCTCCTCACAATCCTCAAAACAAAACAGAAAAAACTACTTGAATTTTAGTGAAGCTCCTTTTTGTTACTTTATTGCTTTACTGCAAAATTTAATTATATCTCTTGCTTATTCAAAAAATAGATTGGTAATCCAATTTTCCCAAGTGGGGTGCTTCGGGTGCTAACCACAATATCAGCAGACAAATTGAAATTTAGATCCAATGGGCTCTAACAAGATCTGAGATGAGGAAAACTTACTTCTATATCATGCTTACTTAAATTTCAATAATGCAATTATCTCTACTACAAAGGTAATAAACAGGGTAATAATGGATCTGTTTCTTTACCAATAACACAATAAAGTTACAAAATATGAATATAAATAAATATACATTACCAATTATTATATTAAACAGTTGTTCAATACGAGTTCTTTGTATAGGTTTTCATTACAGAATGGTGCATCAACTTCTGCTGTGAATTTGTTCAGCGGGGGAGGACTCGATATTGTAGTAATGGGCTCGTCACCTACTGCCAGTATATTCTTTGTTCAGCCAGCCCATAAAACTATTGTTTGTAAGCCATCTGTTCGACAGAAAACATAAAATATAAATAAACTGAAAGTAATTTCAATATTTGTTGAGATTATTGGAGACATTATAAACAATAACGAACATTACATTTTCTGTGTTTCTAAATAACCTTTTCTATGTTGAAGATAGGTTTAAAATATTTTATTGAAAACTGAAAAACTAAAGCATTTGCCTGAATTATACGGCAATGCGTTGCATGAAACTTCTACCTTCATTAAGTAAAACACAAACATGTATAGTTTTATTTTTATTTTTGTAATTAACATGAAAATATGAGATATTATGGAGTATATATATGACCCAAAACAACATGGTGTGAAAAAATCTTCAAATACTTTATCTGTTTTGAATTTTTTCCCCCATTATATTTTATCTATAGTCTTTAACATTCTGTGTTTTTTTTAAAACAAATTCAATTTTCTGAACAAAAAATCTACAAAATAATAAACTTCCAAATGAGTCACAAATACAAGCCCCTTTTTTCAGCTTGTAAAAAAGTAATTAATATATGCCACTGCACTGTGGACGAAGCCTTATCATGGCATCTACTTTCCAAACACAAAAAAAATGCAGGTAAAAGTATAGATACAGATGTGTTGTTATAGGACCCCAGTTGCAGAGGCATCCAGTTGTCTTGTAAAATTATTATAATTATACTCTCATATAATAATTGAAATTTACTCTTATGGGGATGTAATACTTAAGCTGTTCAATGAGTTTCAAGGGGGTTCTTCAGATGCAAATTTCCCTTTTTTAAAAGCAAAACTTCACAGTGTAGCATTGGCTTGACGGTCTGCTCCATGCTTGCTGCAGGATGACACTATTATAAAATATCGCATGTCACAAATATCCTCACCCTCCTGTCTCAACACGCATCCCGCAGGCAACTGAATTAAAGTGACTCCTGAGTGGTGGGGGGGCCCCTCTACAAAGGGGGGGGGGCCAAAATCCGATGGACCCACACCACCGCTCCGTAGAGGATATAGCGGAAAAACTAGTCACAATACAAAATTAAAAAACAAAAACCCCGGGAATGGGAAAAACCACTCGGTTTAAAAAAAAAAACTTTTGGCCCAGAGGGGGGCATTTAAAAATTATTTTTTTAAATTTTTGCTTTATTCATTTTTATATTTTTGTGTATCAAATACAAAGTTAAAAATTTTTTTTAAAATTCCAATTTTTTGGGGCTTATTTTTTACAAAAGGGGTTAAGTAAAAAATTTTAATTTTGGATACATTTTACATTTTCTAAGAGGCTATATAAAAAGTATCAAAACCCCCTTTAAAACAATTTTCCCGGGGACATGTTTTTTCTATCCTTTTGTGGATGAGTGAAGTCAAAATTTCGCCAGCCAATTTTTTCCCAACAGTTTTTATTTTTAATCAACTTCCTGGGGACAAAACAAAATTAGGAAGAATTCCCTTTTGTTAATGAAGAGTTCTCTTGTGAAAAAAAATTTTTTGGGGTTTGTTTTAATTTTTTTAAAAGAAATCAAATGAAGGAATTTGAATTTTTAGTGAAAACGCAGGCAGGTTTTGCCTTTCAAAATTTTTCAGGTTTCCTGAACTAAGTCCTATAATAAAATCCCCCATACAGAGAAAAAGGGGAAAAAACCTACATAAAAAAAAAAAAAAAAAATTTTTTTAAGAAAAACCCCAAAAAAAAAATTTATTTTCCAAAATTTTCTTGGCGTGCCCTTTTTAAAATTTTTTTTTGGGGTTGTTTAAAACCAAATACATTTTTTTTAAAACTAGGGGAAATTTTTATTTTACTCTCATAAAAAATTACAGTACTTTTTTTAAAAAGCTCTTTATTTTTGTCTAAATAAGGAAAATTTTTAAAAGAGAAAAAGGTTTTAAAAAGTTGGGGAAAAAAAAAAAACCCCCCCAAAAAACTATATAATTTTTTAAAATTTTAGAAAAAAATTTTTCCAAGGGGAAAAAAAATTATTTTTTTGGTAATTTTTCTAAAAAGGGGTTAAAGAACATTTACAAAAAAAAATTTTGGGGTTTGCCCTTAAAAAAAAAATTTTTGTTTTTTTTTTCCCAAAAAATTCAAAAAAGAAAAAAAAAACCCCTTTTTGGGTGGTTTGATAACAGTATTGGAAAAAAACAATTATTTTAAAATTTCAGGGGGTTTTTTTAAAATCCCCAAAAAGTTTTTTGGGGAAAAAATTTTTTAAAAAATTTCAATGGGGAATTTTTATAAGTTTAAAAATCATATCAGTGCGCGAAAAAGTATTTTTAAAAACATGGAAGGTTTTAAAAATTTTTTAAAATTTTTTTAAAATTTCTATGAAAACTTAATCTTTTGTATGCCCCTTTTTTTTATTTTTTACAAAAATTGTTTCGTCACAATAAAAAAATATACCAAAAAATTTTTTTAAAAATTCATATTTTTTAAAAAATTAAAATGTTATTTTATTAAAATTTTTTAATAATAGATTTCCCGTTACAAATTTTTACTTCAAATTTTCAGCCTCCCCAAATGCGAACATTTTTCCGTTTTAATCTTTTCCCCCCCTGAAAAATATTTTTAAAAGTTTAAACTGGGGCACTCTGAAATTTGTTCCAAAAAACAACAAATTTGAAAATTTTGGGGAAAAATTCCCCCGCCTAAAGCTACTTTGTAGCTATAATATTGGGGAGCTTGAAAATTTTTTTCCTTTTAAATTTTCCCCGAGCAAATTTTCTTTTTTTTATATTCTTAAGGATGGGGTTTTTTTACGAAAGGGATCCCCCCGCTACTTTAAAACCCCCTATAGGGCCCCTTTCAAGGTCTGTGCTTTTCTTTCTGGTGGCAGTATGTATAATCTGATACAAAATACTGAAAACTTTTTTTTTTGAGATGTTGCAGAAAATTTTTATTTGTAAAAAGCACAAACAAAAATGGCCAAGGGGACAGTTTTCCCCGTGGAACTTTTTGGGGTGGAAGTGAACCTAAAATTAACTGGGTTTTTTAATTTTTTATGGGGGGGGGTTTAAATCAAATCAAATATCCTTTTTTTCCCCCTCAGACATGTAACATGCGGGGGTTGCGTCAAAAAATATTAAAAAAAAAATTAAAATTTAAAGTTTTTATATTTTTTCATACAGACTTTTTTTTTTCCAATAAATTCACGGGGGGTTGTAAAAACATTTTTCTTTTAAAAAAAAACCCTTCAGTGTTCTCTTAAAGACCATTATATTTTTTAACATTTTTAGGCCCCGGGGAAGAAAATTTAAAAAAAAATTTTTATGGCATTATAAAAACATGATTTTGAAAAAAGGGTTTTTGTTTTGGGGGGAATATTTAATTTTTGCTACCCTTGAATAGTGCCCGGGGCCCCTGGGAAAAATTAGTGACTCGAAAACCCCCTGGTTATCCTTAAAAAAGACCAATGTGGGTTTTAAATTTTTTAAATTCTTGGAAAAGTAAGCATTTTGAACTTCTTAAAGGGGGGTTTGGGGCAGGTTTTGTTTAAAACGGATGCCGGGGGTAGCTTCCCCTTTTTTTCTTCGCAAAAAAAGACAGGTTTTTTTCGGGCTTTTTTAAAAAACCCCAAAATTTTTCACGCGTAAAAAAGGTAGGGATAAAAAAATGAAAAAAATGAACCCCCGAAGCACATGGCCCCCGTAAAAAAAGAAAGGTTTTTAAAAAAAAAATTTTCCCAGCAAGTTTTTTCGTGCGAATGATTTACATAAAAGGAGAAGAAAAGTTTCCTACCCCCAATTGGCCCCTAAAACTTCCCCATTTGCTCAAAAAAAAACCCCTAAAACCCCAAAACCCCCCAAGTAGGGGTTTTTACTTCTAAAACCTGGTTTTCCATTGAGGTAGTCTTTGAAAAATTTACCCCTCCTTCCCCATGGTTCCCCAAGGGGGAATTAATTTTTTTCCAATTTTAATAAGAAAATTGGTTTTTAAAGTAATGAATTTTTTGTTTTTAATCGGGGAAATTTAATGCCAACAACAGTCCCCCCAGTTTCAAGGTTTCTATAAGGGGGTCAATCAAGTGTCTTAAAAGGGGCCGTTTTAATTCCCTTTTTCCCCTGTAATAAAACCATGCTCCCCAATGGGGTTAAAAATTAGCCGCTCTATTAAAAGATCCCCAAAAGTGGGAAAAGGAGAGCAATCCTCTCCATTACTTTAGAAAGGGGGTTGACTTTAATGAGATTGGTCTGTATTTTAAAAGGCCTCTGTCTTCCCCCCTTTTTTGGCTTAGTATATCCCCTTTGGGACTTTTTCCCCAAACCCAAGGGGGGAAATTTCCTTGAGAGACAAAATTTCTATTATGGGGAAAAAAATGAGAGAAAATTCTTTTTTTTAATATTTAAAATAGTATGGTGATACTTCAAATTTTTTTTGCCCCAGGTTTTGGGTTTTAGAGATCCATACTTTATGGACTTCTTTTAGAGCATTTGGCTGTAGTGCCTTTTTTTTGTAGGTCAAATTTTTCATTTTGGGGTTTAAAAACAGTAGGGGTAAAATGGTGAACAAATTTTTTGTTCATGTAGTCAGCAAAGATTGGGAAAAACATTTCCAATTTCCCCCTGATTGAAAATTTCATGTTCAACCCTTTTTTGACCCTTTTTTGGGCTTCTCTCACTTTAAAAAATTTCCCAAAAAGCTTTGTTTAAAATTTTTTTCCCTTTTTTGTATAGGGGTCTTCACTACCCCGACATTGAAAGCGGGGAAACCCCCGGGGTTTGCAGAAAAAGCAGGAAATTTAAAAAATTTCCAAAAAAATTGGCCCCGTTTTTGAGGGGGGTTTGGGGTGTTTTACCAAAAATTCCCTTTTTTTAATAACTTCCCCAAAAAAAACCAACTGGGGTTTAAACCCTTTTTTCCAAAAAAATTTTTGTTTTATTTTAATTAAATTTTAAAAACAGTGTCAAAATTAAAAAAAATGTAAAAAAAAAACAAGAGAGACCTTTTAAGTATTCACAGAAGCAAAAACAGTTTGTTTTTTTTTTTTAAAAGCCCCCAAGGTTTCCCCTTGGGGTCAAAAATTTTTCAGAGTTTAAAATAAAATTAATAAAAATAAATATGTATATAAAATTTTTGTTGATTGTACAAAGACTTTACAAAGAATAAAAACAAAAAAAAAAATAAAATTTTGGGTTTAAGAGAAGACTAAAATAATAAAGGAAAAAAAAACAGAAAAACCCCCAAATAATTTTCAATTAGTTGGTAATATTGTTTTTTTAAAACCCCCCTAAATTGTTCTTGGTTCCAAATTTTTAATCTTTTAAATTATTTTTACTTAGAGGGGTTTGGAAAAATTTTAATTTATTTGCTTTGTTTTAAAAATTAAAAATTTTTAGAATTCCTGTACAGATACAATTTTAATGTAAGGACAAATAAGGGGGTGGTTTTTTATAAGTTAAAAAATTAAAAGTAATCATTAAAATTTCCCTTTTTAAATTTTATTAAAAATTATTTTTTAAAAATTCAAAAGCGGAAAACACTTACCTTCACCCCTTTTTCCAGATTACAAAAAACTTTAAAACATTTTTTTAAAAGTTTTTTTGTGAAAAACCTGATGCCGCAAAGGTAATGAGAAAGTAAGTGGCTCGAACAACGTTTTTGAACACATTGAAAAGAAAAACTTCCCAACATAGTGGGATTGGGGGAAAAAAAATAGCTCGTAAAATTTTTTTTTTTGCGTTAATTTTTATTGGTAGAAATTGTAATAAAAAAATTGAAAAAATACCCCACAGCCTTTTAAAATTTTTAAAAAACAGGGGTTTTGGGGTTTCCCCCCCTTTAAATTTTTCCCCCAAAAAAGGTTGGTGCTTTTTTTAAACGAAGCTGGGGCAAAAATTTTATCAAAAATTTTTTATATTTTTCCAAAAAAAAATTTTTTAGTTGCTTCCCCTTAAAAAACCCAAATTTTGATTTCCCGGGGAATTTTTCTTGGGGTGCAATCGCCAACTTCCTAAAATAAAAATGCATTTTTAACATCATTTGTTTTTAATTAAAAGTTTTTTTCCCCTTTTAAAAATTTTTCAAAAAACAGGTTTTATTTAAAAAAAGGCCCCTCACAAAACATTTATAACGTATTTTTAAGTTTTTTTTTTAATTTTGTAAAAAAAAACACAATCTTGACCCCCAAATTTCTATTGGAAAAAACCATGACAGAAACCATAAAAACAAAAGGTTTTTGTTATGGTTTTTGTTTAATGTAATATATATAAAAACCACACAAAACCCACACACCCACACCCACCATTTTTTTATTTTATATATATAAATAAATATATATTTATATATATATAATATAAAAATTAAAAAACCCCAAAAAATAAAAAAAAATTAAAAAAATTTAAAAGCTGATAGTTCCTAAATTCATTTAGTTTATGACGATAGCTTTTAGTAAAACTAGTAAATTTGTGACGGGCATGATTCAAATTAAGATTTTAGAAACCAAAAACAAAAACCCCAAAAATTAAAAGACAATCAAAATTAAAAACATGAAAAATTTTTTTTAAAAATTTTTTAAAAGAAACTGTTAATTAAATGCTGACAGGAAGGGCCCCCCAAAACCCATTAATGTGGGCTGCAAGAGCATTTTCAAAAAGCAAATTTAAAAAAAATTTAATAATAATAAAAAAAAAAAGAGGCAATGACAAGTTAAAAAATATTTATAGGTAAATTTTTTTCCCCAATTCAATAGTTTTTAAAAATTTCTAATCGATAATCATGATTTAATTGCGGTGGGGGGGGCAGTTTTTGTACTGCAGCCCAAACATTTGTAGAAGTGGGTTTTCAGGGTAGGGTACATAAAATTTTGGGTCCCTGTTTTTTTTAACCCCCTGAAAATTTTAAATCCAGTTTTTTTTTAAAACAAATGTTGTTATTGGGGATATAGATTTTTTATATCGATTGATAGTCTGGGATTTGAAAATGCGAATATTGGTTTTTCGAGGGGTTACATTTTTCGAAAAAAAAACCGGGGGCCGTTTTTGAAAATCTACCCCCAAGTACATTTGGGAATTCCGGTTTTTTTACAAAAATATAATAGTACAAAAAATTTTTTTCTTACCATAAATATCACTTTTGTATGGGGAAATGCAATTTAATTTTTTTTCCCCTTTTCCCCAAAAGGGGCACATTCTGTTCATTTTATCTTCAATTTTAAGCAATTAAAATTGGTTTTTTAAAAAAATAATAAAATATAAAAACAGTGATTTTTCAGCCCCTTTTAAATTTTTATTGTGCACATGGTTTTTTTTTGAAACGGGAAATCAACAAGGCCCTTTCATTTTCATTTTTACAAAAAACCCCCACCTAAATGGAATTTAGGGGGAGTTTTTCACCCCCCGGGGTTCCCTATGTTATAATGGTTTAAAAAGGGGTTTTTAAAAGCAAAAAAAACGGAAATTTTTTAAACATTTAACGGGGAAAAATTATTTTACTGCTTTTTCCCCTTTTTTTTGTTTTATGAAAAAGGTTTTTAAGTTTTTTTCCCCAAAATCACAAAGAGTTACGGGAAAAAAAAATAATTTTAAACCTTCCATAGAGAAAAATTTTCTTAAAACATAAAACACTAAAAAACGAAAACAAAGCAACTTTTAAAAAATTTAAAAAGGGGTTTTAAAAAAAAAAACAATTGTTTAATACTAATCAAAAAAAACAACATTTTTTTATCCCTTCTTTGGGGTTTTATCTTTTGGTTTTTTGGGGGCATTTTGCCCCGAACCCCCTGAACACCGTAGTAGTTCTCGCTTTTTTTTAATGCTTCACGGATTGCCCCAAATTTAAATGTTATTTTTGAGGACAAAATCGATCTGAGGGGGTTTTAGTATGGATTGTCAGATGTTTTTTTTTAAAAAATTTTTCCCAAAAAGGGGGAAAGAGAACTGTTTATTGATCTTCTTTTTGTGGTGGTTTTAAAAGTGCTATAAGTTTTTTTAAACGCTTGTTAAAGTAGCATTGGTAACATTGCATGTTTTTTTTTTAATTATTTTCAGCCTTTTTTTTTTTCTTTTAAGCCCCCAGTTAAAACTTGTAGGCTTAAAAGTACAGGGTTTTTTTCAAAGCACCCACACGGGTTTGGGGTCTATACTTTTTTGGGGCCCCCCCCGGGTTTTTTTAACCCGTAAAATTTCAGTTAGAAAGCCGGGGACTAAAACCCCTTAAAAACCTTTTGGGGGAGGTCATTCATTGTTTTTTTGGGTTTGGGCAAAATTAGAGGGTTTAAAAATATAAATCCTTTGATTTTTCTGTGAAAAACCTTTAATTTTTTTGGGGTGTCAAAAATACCCGGGGCCCCCCAGTTTTAAAATTTGTACACCGTTTTTTTAAAATATCCTGTAATAATTTTTTTTTCCCCCCCCTTTAGTTCCTTTCAAATTTTTGAGAACATTTAGGGGTTTTTTTTTTCCCCCCCCCAAAAAAAACTTCGAGAAAATTTTTAAAGCAACAGTTTGTGAAATAAAAAAAAAAGAAAACCCCCAAACTTAAAAACCCCAAATGGACCTAAAAAATTTTTAATTTCCCCTTAAAATAGCAAAAAAAAATTTGGGGGTAAAAAAATTAAATTTTATTCTCTTTTTAAAAAAAAATTTTCCCCATGAAGCCCCAAACCTAAGTTTTTTAAAAAAAGGGTTTTTTAAAAACTTTTCGGGGGGACAATTAAAGTTTAAAACTTGGATTTTGAAACGGGAAAAACGGTCGGTGTTGCCCTTTCTGAGGGCCAGAATGACCTTTTTTTGTAAGGTAAAAAAAAATTTAAAGACCATTTTTTTTCTCAAAAAGCCCCTTTTTCCAAAAACCCCCAATTTTTTACAATAGATTTTTAAAAGACTATGCCATATTTTAAAATGGCGATAAAGACAACACAAAACGGGGATTGGCTCAGTAGCGAAAAAAAAAATTTTTCTTTTAATTTTTAAATACTGGCAAATACCCAGTTTTAAAAAAAAAGGTCTTTTTATTTTTTTGGGGAAAAAAGTAGCGAACACCTTAATAAAACAAAAAACACTTTTTTCCAAAAAAATTTTAAAATCTAAAAAAAAAATTTCCAACCATTCCAAAACCCCCAAAATTTTGAGGCCTTTTTAAAATCCACAAAATAGCTTTCCCCTCCAGCCTACAATTGGGGTTTTTTTTATTCTTTTTTTCAGGAAAATTTGTCTTTTTCCCGCTTTTGGTTGTTTTAAAAAAATAGTAAAAAAAAACTTTTTTAATCAAATATTTTTAGGGATTTTATAAAATGGGGGAACTTTTCCAAAATTTTGGTGAAACCCCCCCAAATAGCAATTTTAAAAAGTTAAAAGGTAATTAACAAACGTACCAGTTCCCCAAAAAAATCTCAAAAACTTTTAACTGCTTTTCCCCAAAAAATCAAAAATTACATGAAAAGATTATACTTCCAGAAAATTTGGGCCCCCGAACTATGCACCAATGCAACTTTTTTAAGTTTGAAAGTCAAAACTACTGCCCAAAATGAGGGGGGTTGGGCCCCGGGGGTTTACCATGTCCCCTATTTTTTTAATTTATTTATGGGGCATTTGAGCAAAAAACCCAGCTTTAGTTGAGTTCAAATTGAAGATTTAGTGGGGAATATGTGGATTATTCTTTTGTTTTTTTTTTCATGGAAAAAGTCTAACAGTACTTTGGGGAAAACAGAGAAATTTTTTGGGGACTATTCCTCAAATTCTGGGGGATACAATTCAAGTCCCAAAAATTTTTTTACACTTCAAATACATTTTTTAATAGAAAGGGGTTTAAAAGGGAAATAAGATTTTACTCAATTTTTTTTTTATTTACTATCATGTGGGGGGAAAAGGAATTATTACCCCAAATTGTTATAATTTAAGCTTTCCCCCAGAGGGGAAGGCTGGGCCGAAAATTTAAGTTAGTAAATGTACCATTCTTTTTTAAAAATTCAGATTGGGTTAACTAAGAACCTACAATGAAAAATTTAATTTTATTTTTTTTAAAAATAAAAATATTACATGCAATCCCCCTTTTTTTTTACGATTATGTATTAAACTTTGCACTCACAAAAATTTTTTGGAAATTACAAATAAAACTTGGGGGTAAATGAACAAACCCCTTCCCCAAAACAAAAAAAAAGTATTTTTTTAAGACTGGTCAACTTTTTGGATTAAGGTGGCGTAATCAGGTTTTTGGTTGAGATATATTAATTTTAAAAAATTATAAACCCCCCTTTTAAATAATATTCCCCAAGGACATACAAAATTAAAATTTTTGAGTTTTAAATTCAAGTTGTTCCGGGGATGGGAAAATTTTAAATTACAATGGCCTATTTTGGTTTAGCTTAAAAAAAGGGTTAAAATTCCCCAAAAAATCAATTTTAAAAAAAAATATAAAAACATGTTTTTTTAAGGATTAAAAAAAATAACAAATATAGTAATTACTTGCCTGAAAAAGGGGGTAGTGCGTCCAAAAATTAAAATTATTTTGCGATGTTGGAAATTGTTTAAAATGCCTTTTTCCCAAAAATTCCCCTTTCCCATTTTGGGGCAAAAGGGAAAGGGAATTTTTTGGGGGGGTGGTGGCACCTGGGTTTTTTTTTTTTCCCCAAAAAATTTAAATTTTAAAAATTTTTTTTCCCCAAAAAAAATAAATTTTTTTAAATGGATCGGGAAAATGGTGGCCCCTTTTAAATTTTGACCCAAAAGGTTTTTTAGTTTTTCCCGGGGGTGTGTAAGACAAAAATTTCCCCTTTCTAGCTTGACTCTATTTACAAAAAATGTTTTACTTAGTCTAAAACTCGTTAAAAATTCACCCCCCGAAGGTCGACCGATAATTTTACATGAAATTGTTTTTTTATTGAAAAAAAGGGGTTTGTATTTTTGAAAATTTTTAAAAACGTTTTTTATTGGTTTGAATGCGAAAAAAGTTTGTTTTCTCAAATTCAATTCCAAAAAAAAGGGGGTGATTCCGGTATTTCGGTAAAAAAAAAGGGTTTTCCGTTTCCCCCGGGGTTTCCCTTTTTTAAAATAAATTTAAAGTACTTTTTTTAAAAACAGTGGTCCCAAAACTCCCCCCCCCCGTGAGTTTTCAATTTTTTTATTTGCTTTCAAATTGGGGTTTTTTTAAATTTTATTTTGGGTTTTTTTAAACATTTTTCCCCTTCAGTCCCCCGGCGTCTGCCACTAATGTATGAAGTTTTCCAACTCAAAGCGGCTTTTAAAAGGCCCCAACCCCACTGAGTTTCCCCCAACCCCAATTTTATAAAAATATAAAAAACCCTTCCAAAAGGCGTCAAAAAAAAACCAAAAACCCCCCAAAACCCCCGCTTCCATTGCATCGTATTGCCATTTTAAAATAAAACAAAGTGATTTTTTGGGGATTTTTTTTGGGGCCAAAAACCTTTTCCCGCCTCGAAAAAAGGGTTTTTTTCCCCTTCCAATAAGCATTCAGCGGGCCCCCAAAAAACTCTAAATTTAAATTTTTGAAAAAACTGGCAAAAGTGAGATTTGAGGGGTTTTTTCCCATATCCAATTTACCCCCCTTTTTAAAAAAAGGGGCCCCCGAACTTGGCAATCCCAAAAGAAAGGGGGGAAAAACACAGTTTTTCAATGGGTTTTTTTTAAAATTTCTGTACAAACCCCAATTTTTAAAAATTTTTTCCGCAAGTTTTAAAAAAAAGGGGTTTTTAAACTAAAACCCCTCAACCCCCGACGACCCTTTTTGGGGGTTTTAAAAGGGCACAAAATTGTTTGTTTACTGGGGAAAAAAATTTTGCCCCTTTGTTTGTGATGGGTTTTAATTGGGGGCCAAAACAGCAACAGAATCTTTTTTTATGTTTTAAGAAAACTTATTTTTTTTTTTTCGGTAGCTAAAATTTTTTAAAAAAAAAGCATTTAAAATCTCAATACTGATTTTCAAAATTTTCAAAAAATTTAATATTTTCTCTGCTAAAAATTTTACAGCCTCTAAATTCATTGACTATACTCCAGGCCCCCTTTAAAAGGTTGTTTCCGCTTCTAAAATTTTTTATTTAAAACCATAGGGTTCGTTTTTTCTTTTTTTTTTTGTTATCCCGGGGTTATAAAGTTGGGGAGACTGTTTATATTTTTTTTTTTTTGGGGTGTTTTTTAAAATTTTTTTTAAATTTTTTTTATTATTTTTAAAATTATAAATTGTATAAAAATTTTAAACATTATAAAAATTTTTTTTAATGTAATAAATATTAATTTTTTTGTCTTAGACATAATTAACATTAATAAAGTGTTTTATCCCCCTTTTAATAAATTTTAAAACGCAGTCTTTTTATAATAGTTAACAACAAAACAATAGTATTTTAAATTTTAATAAAAAAATTAAAAAAAATAAATAAATTTTAAAAAATGGTAAAAAAAAATTTTTCTTTTAAAACATGTACAAAAATATTTAAACTCTTATAAGCATTTTTTTCAGAATGTAGACAAAACAAAGAAACAAAAACGGGAAAAAAGTCAATGAAGGCCCCTTTCCCGTTCAACAATGTCTTTTTGAAGGAGTATCACTCGTGCAGAATAGGTCAATTCCATCCAGCATGTTTTTTGGGGGCCAAAAAATTTGGGGGCGAGGAAAATTTTTTTTGATACAAGTATGTAAGTTGAGTACCCCTAGTCTAGCAACAGATGGGTTTTTTGGGCAGGTTTTCGAGAAGTGCGGGGGGCCAACTTGCAAAAGGGGGATTCCCCGTCATCAAAATTTTCGAGTTTTTTTAGCCCCTTTCCCGGGAACAGTAGTTTTTTAAAATTTTCCCCCTCGTATGAAATTTTGGATCAAGATCAAAAGAAGTTTTTTGATTTTGGATTGGGGGTTTTTCGAAAGTCAAAAAAATGGAAACACCAATCATAAAGGGGAAGAAAAAGTTTCTGGGGTGTTTTAAAACTATAAAAATTTTCAAAAAAAGGGAAGGGTTCCAAACAAATTTTAAAGGGAAAATTTAAGGGGAAAGGGGTTATAGATGAAAGAAAGGACCCCCACGGATGAATAGAGAACTTGTTGCGGTTTTTTCCCTTTTTTAAAAATACCGGGGGGAAATTTTTCTCTCTTTTTAGATTTAGTTAATTTTTCTTTGAAAAGGCTTAAATTTTTGGGACAAAAATGACGCCCCAAGGCCCCCTTAAAAAAAGAGAAAAAGAGAGGGGGGTTTTTTAATTCCCAAAAAAAGATCGGGAAGAATATATCGTATTTAGCTCAATTCCTGTATCTCAATAAATATAACTTTTTACGAAAAACACTAACGAACAATTTGGTTTAACTCCATTTCAATTGTATTTTGATTATCAATACGATTTATTGCAACTTTTAGTTGTCATATGGTCAAAGGGTAGGTATTTTGCAGGACAATCCTTCTAATCATATTAATATGATTTTTTTTGTTTTTTTTTTCAAAAAAATCCCAAGAAAACAATTTTCATGCTATAGAATTATAATGTGTTGCATAGAAAACTATTATTATTTGCTGAAAAAAACCAATTTTTTAAACTATGAAATCGAAATAATTAATGGAGCGGACAGTAAAACGTCTCTCTAGCACGCCTGGAGTTGCCAATGGAAACGGAGAAAGGCAGTCATCAGAAAATGGCTGCGCCTGCGATAGTCCCGCCTTTTAGCGACTATAGTGCGAAGAACATGCGTGACGATTTACGCCCTTCCGTGAGGCGAAAACAAAAGTTTTCCCCCTGTGCAAAACATACATCCATTAACCCGCCAAAAGTAGTCCATCTATCAAGTATGACAAGTCCAAATAGTCAACCTTTCAAAATATGTAACCTTACATTATATTTTACGTCACAGGTATTTAAGCAGGAAATTAGGACAATTTAGTAAAAACACCCTTTTTTTGCAGTACTTGCATGATAGCTTCATAGAGTAGTATAGTGTTTTTTTGTAGTAATTTTAGTAGGAAAATTATATTAATTTGTTTAGGAAAATGTAACGTAAGAAAATTTCATGTATTTTTAGTAAGCTTTTTAGGCATATCAATTTTTTCTAATAATAAATCACGTTTTCCCCTCAATCTTTTACGTACATAAAAACTGGGTTTACAAAATTTCATATTTATATCTTCAACTTGTTTTCCTTTCGACTTGATTTATAAAATGCATGTATTTCGGCTTCAAATGTAAACCAATTTTCGTGAAATACAAAAAATTTTCAGGAAATATATATTAAAGGGTTGTGGAATCAAAGTTGAAAATTAAAAAACCGATCAAACAAAAATTCAATTGCACCACCTTGGGACTATTTGAAGGACATGGGAAGTCGATTGTAGCGACAAAAACAATTTACGTGTGGCAGCTTCCGAATGTCCAAACATACCTGTAGCAAGCATGTTTTATCACGAAGACTTGGAAAACCCTCATTGTCCGCGTTCTAGTCGCTGTGTTCAGTGCTCCGAACGCCAAATGTTGAACCGATATCATTTATATTAGCTTAGGTGTATGCGTCCAAGATGGCGCATTCTCTCCCCAAAACATACACAAATCTATACCTTCCCAAACCCCTAACAAAAGTTGAAAACTCTTGTTAGTTAAAAAACTTCTAAGAGAAAAGGGTCGGTGGTTGGGGGGGGGGTGGGGTGGGTTTTCGCCCCGGTTTTTGCGTTATGTATAAAAATTTAAAATTTAAAAGTAATTATGTGAAATGTAAAGTTTTTTTATGTTGATTTATTTTTCTCGGGAAATTCAAATGGTATCTTTAAAAAGTAACTATCGATAAAATAAAGTAAAGCAAAACTTAAATAATTACACTGAGTGCTTATCGCATTTCTTGCAGTTCTATACTGCTCACACCTTAAAAATTCTGGATCTTTCAAATGGCCTTAAACACCAGTGCTCCAATGCCTCCAAAACACTTGCTAATTTTGGTTGCACCCTTATTGCACATGAGCTCTATACATCATATGGTAAACGTTTTGTTATTTCATTTACGTGTCATCGTTCTGTCATTATAAGTATATTAAAACATTACGGGCGCCTCTTAATATCACAAACAACAAACCTATTAAACCACACCTTTCGTAGGTGAATCACTTACTAAGCATATTAGGCGTAATCATGAATTTTTTGGATTATGTGAAGTATGAAGATCGAGTAAATTGTCACAAGATGACTAATTCGACATCTTTTTCCGATATTGAGGGGAAAGATACGGCGGGTGACAAATGTGCTCGGCGGGGTGAATGGGAACGTGTGGTCTTAAACGTGGCATTGACCAAGAGGAGACGGAGTTGTCTACAGAGAGACAAGATATAAAATTAGAAACCTTGGATAGTATCATGCTTCAAGTTACGTTCACATTAGGACCGTTGCCATTATTACCTGTCATCGGAGCATAACCAGTTTTTCCCTGGTTTTATAAACTCGTCTAAAATTGCTATCCACAATTCAATCAAAATATTATGTGTCCGCTGTGGATACACCATCTATCTGCTCACAACTGTTAGACCAAAACTGGTCAGGACCAATAACAACATATCCGCGCATATAAGTGAAGGAGGCGAAGCTTTTTCGTGATTGACTGAAGAGAAGCTTACTAATCATCTTTTCAGTTTCTGGACCTCAATCAGCAATCAATATGGCTTTCTTATCACAAGGCTGTAAAAGTTTTCGCTACACCTGGCGTATCTTCTTTGAGATAGGTAAGCGTTACTTCAGTGATACTATTCGATGTTCTGTTTTGGTTATTTTGATCGGTATTTTGATCACAGCATTACCGGCGAATTGGTTACGCTTCGGCCAATTTAGATAAAAGCTCCACAATTTTACTCACTTGCAGAAGTGTTACTACTGGTCCTGCCAGTTTTATTTTACAGATACAGTTTGTAACAGTTGTTGACTGAAAAAGTAATGGTCTCCACAGCAAGGCCAAAAATAATTCCAGATATGATATTTCAAATTTTTCGGTTTTGAACAGAAGTCTTTGATGATCGACATAAGACCCCAGGTGGATGGGCACACCCAACACTAGTGGTTTTCATCAATTTGATGATTTTAATTGAACAGTTACTTACTGCTTATGAAACAGCAGCCTAGGTATATGTTTGATCAGCAGGTTTTAAAAATTATAGAAAAAGTGGATGAAATTATAAATATATTCATAACTATTTGAGAAAACTAAGCAAGCCAACTTCTGGAAATTTTAACACTTTAACTCCCCCGGGGGATTATTTTTTTAGCACTTAAGTTTTGGGGGGCCCGTTTTTTTTGTTTTAAAAAACAGTTAAATTATACAAAATTAAAAAAAAATTTTAAATTTAAGTACCCAACCCCCCAAATGGTCCAAGTGTCTCATTGTTAATGGTAATTTTGGGTTTTAGGAATATGTGAATACATGAAAAAAAAACCTATGCCCATAGGGAGGGGGTTTAAAAAAATGTGTAAAAAAAAGATAACATTGGGGGCCGGGGGGAAAAAAATCATTTACGCAATATGGGGGAAAAACCCCCCAAAACCTGAATTTCTTTGTGGGGAAAGTAGGGGAAATAAGGGAAAACCCCAACTAATTGGGGAAAAACAAATTTTAATTTTATAAAAGGAGTAAAAAAACATTAACAGACAAAATTTTTTTGAAAAAAAAAACCTTTGTAAAGGCCTTTTTGAGTTTTATTTTTTGGGATGGGGTTTTTGATTTTGAAAAAAAAAATTTTTCCAAAAGATATTGGGGGGGAACAACCAAAATTCCCTTTTTTTTTTTACTTTTTCCCCAAATTTTTTGAAAACCCCCTTTTTTGCCTAAACGTCCCAAATTGGTTGCCATAACAAAAGGGGGGCCCCTACCTCTCTTTTTTTCCAACCTTTTTCTGGGGTTTTTTTGTTTGTAAACCAAAACATTGAATTTTCTAGTGCTGCCCCCCGGGGGCCAATCCCCGGACCACTGAAACCCGGGGCAGTCTGGGCAAGACCAACAAAAAGAGCATTAGTTTTTTAAAGATAGGGGGGCAATGACTATACACAGGGGGCAGAAA
>NW_025782996.1:0-32117 GCF_021130785.1 Homalodisca vitripennis | reverse complement strand
AAAAACAAAAATTATTTTGAACACCATTATATTTATTGGTCGAGCGTTAACGAAGTTTTATACTTTTTTTTAACTAGTCAAAAATGGTAATTTAAAAATATGGCAAATGTTTTACTTATTCGAGACATTCATATAAATAGTCTATGTTTGGACAATTTATATACATCTGAATACAGCTATAAAACTCTGATGGCTATAAATAGGTTTGAGAGTTTAATACAGGAACAAACACGAATTAAAAAACAGTCTGAAACTTGCATTGATCGTGCTTAAATGAAAGTTTCTAGTAAGACCAAGATTATTATAAAACACTGTCCCGAGTTAGCAATAAACTTCACAGGAAGTTTCCTCAATCGCAACAGGAGGTCTCGGAAGCGCGCCCCTCCCAAACTCGGAGCAACGCCTAAAAAAAACAATCACATGCCACTAGTGGGAAGAGAGACAAAGAGAGACAAAATTTCGAGTACATGTTATAATTATTTAGGTGGCAAACATTTTTACACAAAATACAACAATATGAATCCCCTTGCCTATAAAGTAAAATAAATATTTAAACTGCAGCCCCACGGTGCACCCGCGTAACTTAAAAACTAAATAACAAAAATAAATAGAATTCCAATATTGACAATAACATAATAAATAGAAACAATAACATAATAAATAAGTAATATGATATAAATAAACATAATAAATAGAAATTTTGTATATAAATAACATGATTTCAGATACGGCAGTGTAAACATTTTAACTGGTAACCTTTTATGAACTGAGGGGAGGGAAAAGGTTGTAGAATTTCTAGGCCCACTATTTTTAAAAAGTAATTTTGTTTCGAGTTTTTAGCCGAAAATTAAAAATAAATATATTTAAAGCCAATTTTCGAAGGAGGCGGGGGCTTAGTTGCCTCCACGAATCCGAATTAAAGATGAAATCCTCCCCTTCAGGTCATGTCCCTAAACTAAATAAATGCCAGGTAGCTTAACACTGGCCCTCCTCCAGATATAATATCTGGCAGCGCTCCATACAACCCAATCTTCTCAAGTGGTACAAGAAGAAGGAAAAACATTTTGGATCCAACCTTGTTTAAGACGAATAGGAGCACAGACACTCCAGTTGGATGCCGGTACAGTAGCGCTAGCAGGGCGCGGCCATTCAATTTTGGTTTCAGTGCTGTGGGCAGACTCGCCGCACCAGTCCCGCTGACGGCACTCACGGGGACCCTGCCGAAAGTAGAAGAATTAGCCAGCCATGGGCATCAGGACGAGCAGTGAACAGCCAGAGGAACAAGTCGCTTCTCCCGAACGTGTCCGACCGTTCCGAACAGTAGCCGCTGCCGGTAAACAGCTGGTCAGTAAACAGTCAAGGTCAACCACCTGACCTCGACCAATCAGTCCATCCAGGCAGAAAATAATCAATACTTTGACGGAGTGACTCCCCCACCGACTGACAAAAGTGGCCGAGGTGGGAAAGGTAAAAGACAAAAAATGTCCAAACTGAGCCCCGGCTCAACACGTCTGTGTTACACGCGGACATCACGGTCTGTGATCGTGCAAGTGCGTGATGGATAGTCAGGGGAATGGGAGAGTTTGTGCTGTACTCGCCCCGCAGGCAGCTGGATAGCGTAGACTGGTCTCTTGTAATCAGGAAAATTCGTCTTTGACATTTGATGAGTTTTTGGGATCTGTACGATTATTAATGCAAAGTAGAGTGGAATTATGACAGATCAATCAATATACGTCTAAAAATCATGGAATAATAATTTAAATTTGTTCAATAATTAAGAGAAGTAACCATCTCTTAATGCAATTAACAATGTCAAGTTTATTTACATAACTGCGAAACTATATATATATATAAATCATAGTATTTATAACAAAAATTAACATCACATTTAGTGATTCTTGGTGAGCAATGCTTAAAATATTCTTGTTGTGAATGTCTATCTTGGTGCAATAGGAATCCAATAAGGTGATGAACTTCTCCCAATGAATCGTCACGATGCACAATATGTCGTCGTCCAATAAAGGGTTTCCAATGTCTCCCCTGAAAGCTTCTATCTCCTATTGCAGTGAAAGAGGGAGATTTCAGGATTCTGCAAAATGGAGCCTGCATTCGCGCATCGTAGTGTGCTCACCGTGTGTTTGCATTAGTGTACTGGAGTCGTGTGCTCGTGATAGTATCATGTTTGCTTCTTCTAACTTTGATGCTAGGTCTCATTTTCATATTTAATTTTTTGGACGTAGATAATTTTGCAGTTAAGTATGGGTTTGTCTTCTTCGTCACAAATTTTATTGATGTACTAATTCTCATACGCGCTTAATCACCTTGGTACGAGATGTGTGGTATATCTTAGATTGTAAGACTTAATAAACGGAAAGTACCATTCCTAAAAATTTGAGTATTTTTCGTCATAATGGAAGCAACCAGCTGGAAAACCTGTTATACTTGCTAATTCAATGGCAATTAATAAAATTGTATTTCGTACTTCAATTTAATGGTGAATGACTATTGATTCATGAGTGGAGTTCAAACACCAACGTAAGTTTTATATAATGTGACCACTCCGCTTATTAACCAAAGATTAATTGATACGAACAAAGCCTCAAGTTAGTCACTCATAGTATAAACTTACTAGGATACTACCACAGTTATAACTCATAATATATAGTAGTATTATTATTATTAAATGTGTAATCTAGTAAATAAAAATACATTTGTTTATATTATAAATGAAAAGTAATTTAATGTAGTCATATTTTATTTGTGGGTTTTATTCCTGATGAAAGTCCATAATAAATGCTATATTAAAGATTAAACAACACCGCGAAGTCAGGCGCTTTGACAGAATATTGCAGCAGACTGCAGACACATAAACAGCTGTTCCAATTTGGTAATTACAGTTAAACGTTCAAAACAAATTAGTTACCTTTGAAAACGTCCTTCCCGAGACGAAGTTTAGTAATTACTCGTACTTTGCTACATATCGTGTGTCCTTATTAATTTTTTCAATAATCTGGGACATAATTGTTTCGAGTATTATGTAAACTTCATACAAACACGAAAGTATTAATGCTTAGTATAAATTGCCATGTACACAACTTAATCATGAAATACTAATTAAAAAGTATATTACATAGATTCTAATGTGTATATTTTGAATAAATAGTTTATTTTAAGCAATTTAACATAGAAATAATTTATTTAAGTGACATAATGTAAATGGTAAGTAAATCGTGACGTATAATAAAACTCGATAACTTAGTAATTAAATAGTAAAGCAAATTATTAAGCTTCTACAAAGTAATCAAAGTATACATTAATCCTCTTTTTCGCAAAATCTATTCGATAAATATCTTCCATTAATAGAAGTATCCATTTATGTTCATACAGACGGACACACAAGCATAAAGACAGAAATAGCTATTCCCAACTTGTGGCAGAGACTCCTCTTAGTGATCAGACCAGTAAAGTGTGTAAGTGTTTTAAATGCACAAAAGTAGATTAGAAAATTAATATAATGCGAAATTTCCTAGTACATTTCCTATACACAAACGCACAAAAAACCGAGTTAAGTTTTGTCTGCAAAATCAACAATATATATAAAGCAATGAATTGGATATTGTCTAAATTTCAAGTTTTTTTTCCTTTCCAATATTATTTATATATATTTGTATTAAATATTTGTACTAAATAGACAGGAAAGTGAACTAATACAACCTTTTGAACTACCATACATGAGATCTATACTCCGTCCATTCTAATTTCCATCAGTAATACATGCACAGTAGAAAGCCTTTTATCTTTTACTTTGTAACGAAAATTACGCAGCAGGTTAAGCTACAATTTACAAGCTATGTAAAAAGCAAACCGATCAATAAACAAATTCTTCACGTGTGTTTAAAAGTAACTAAAGTGTGACATGCTTAATATTGACCACATATCAGTTTTAATAGTTTGTTAAATCTGTGTTTATCTCGTTGCTTCATATGATATTCATAAGACCCGTGTAACAAGAGTCACTGTTTAATAGACAAAAATTCAAGACTACCAATGATCCTATGTTTATTATATACAATAAAGACGTAGAGTTAGTGGAAGTAGAGTTTACACCAAACCTCAACCCTCTAGATCTCCAAAAGAAACGTAACATTGTACAGTCATCGTGACGAATAGGCAGATACCGGATATCATTCATCAGCCACTGGTGAGACATGCTTCGCTGAAATCTAAGCCAAAATCATACATTTTATGAATATGTTAAAGTCATGTACAGTTCAGTCAACAGGTATAAGGCACTGGTTTTAAATTACCCAGGCTTGAAACATTGATTAGGCAAGGTGGTAATTTACAATATACTAACATCAGAGGTTAATCGTGACAGGCATTTTCTTTCAAGATACTGAATGCAAGCTCAGAACAGATTGGAGTGGAATGAAGGTCAGCTATCAGCAACAGACGGTTCTGTGTCTCGCTTAAAGTCGTTTCCAATTACAGTTAGCCAATTCCGAGTAGTTCTGACTGGACCTTATTTGGCCTCTCGCAATTCTCTTGGAATATAATTTAACTTGCACGTAATTCAAAGGAAGTCCAAGGGGAAACAATTTGAACACCTCCTATAACTATCTATGTAGGTGGATTTGTGTTACTATTGTTACTAACCACTAAAAATTGTTAATGTGAAAGTAAAATAATTAAAAAAACTTTCTAGATTTTCTACTGAATTTACAGTTTACCTATAAATTTTTTTAACCACCACCATTTTGTTACGGATAAAGCTATGGTTATATTACAATTTTTCTAAGTTTCCATGTTTCCATGCAGAAATATAGTATGCCTCTGAATAAATCTTAAATTAGGTGTTTGTGTACAGTAATCATGTGTGAAGTTTTGTCGTTTCATATGATATGGTTCCAATAATATTAATCCATTCTTTAACTATCACATAAGATCAGTATTGAAAATTGCGGGAGCTGCCATTTTGAGTAATCTTTTGAGGTATGATGTTCTACTAATTAAGACCTTTAAATTTACGCAATCGACCTATGCTTAAATTTACGACTTGCCAGCGACTTAACATCCCCCCTAAGGCGGTGAAGAGCTACTGATTGCATCAAAAAGTTCAATTTTATATCCTATGTCAATGTACAAGTTTTGGGTTTGTATGTTTATGAGTACAGATAATATTACAAAAAACACCGTTTCAAGATTTTTCAGCTCCCCTGTATATTAATCCTAAGTAAGTTTTTTAAAGAACCCGACAACTATTGAGATTTGCATAATTTTTTTTAACTTATAACAAATCTTAATGTGATTAAATGACGGAGCGATCTAGTTATTTTGTTTCTTTTTATCTAAACTGTCAGGAGATTTAGTGACATTAATCATTAAAGAAAATAAAAGACGTGTAACATAACATTCTCGTAAATAAAATAGCTTTCAACAATGAGATGTTACTGTATAGTCAATTTACTTTCTGAGCCATTGGACTCTTCCGTACAGCGGAAATAATGCTTTAGCTTCAGAATGCTCATTCTTACAAATTACTCAAACTGCTTTAATTATGCAAACAAAAGCTGGTACTTATCTCAGGCAATTTACTCAGCAGATTATATCCCCTACTAAGCTGTCTACACCTTTATAAATCTTCTTACAAAGAAAAGTAATTAGTCTCCGCAGCAAAGTTTTGATTTCTGTGTTGTCATTTTAATACTTATTCGAGATGTATTTTACTTCTACTTAACGCAACTTTATATTTATTTCCATTTTTTTAATGCAAATAGGCAACTTTTAGAGTTCAGTTCTCCATATAATATAACTTTTAAATGCCTAAAACGTACTTCATGGTTTTATAATGACACTTTTGAAGGTAAGAGAAAACCTTAATTTAATTTTTTATTTTAATAAAACACTATTAAAGCGTTGTTGAGTCTTTTTACTGTCCCCCTAAAAACTGTCGTGAATTACAATGTTTTTGTTGTAGAAGTGTAAGTCAGAAAAAGCCAAACTATGCTATTATTGCAATTGAACACGACAATGAGCGTAAGATCAATATAATTATATTTTTCACATGCTTTCAGTGTTATCACATCATGCTATTAACGAAACCTTTACGTGTATTATGATGGGAAATACAGCTTAGCTGTGTCTTATGTTTATCTTCTATATAAACATATTGTTATTTTACGTGGAACATAATAAACATTGATAATAAAAACAACCCATTGTTATTTTCAATAATAATTTTTTAATATACAACATCGAGCACCCCTGCCTAAACAGAGATAATCTCGTGAGTTTCCAGGTCATAACGAACGTATATTTGGATACTTTTTGGCCGCATGTATTTCCTCCTGTATTTAAATCTGAGTCCATTCCGTTTTGTGTACTCAGACCAAAGATCTTCTCAATAAATCCCTGAAATAATATTAAAAATATACAAACATCGTTATACCTACGATTTTATTAGTTACACAGGAAATGAATCATTTATACGCAGGTGGTGTCCTAAGATCTGAGGAATTACATCAGAGATCCAGTGTTAAATAAATAATAAATAAATAAATAAAAATGCCTTTATTGCAAGCGTTTCTCAGTATAACAACTGCTTTACAGAACTACTCTTCTCATATCTTACACTATTTACAATACTGGGAAATAAAAATAAAAACTAAAACCTATAGACTAAAGAAAACACCCAAACAAGACAAATAAATTACTTTACAATCATTTTTCTTAATTTACTTTTAAAAAACAGTAACAGAAGTCTGTTTAATGTTCTGGGGGAGGTCATTGTACAACTTTGGGCCAAAGTAAGAAAAGCTCCTCCTCCCAAACTCATTCTTGACTCTTGGAAAGTGAAGCAGGTCACCATGGCGAACACTGCGTTGAGAGACCTCCTCCCGAAATTGGAGCTTCTCGCTCAGGTACCGCGGCTCACCCAGCGCAAGCACCTTGTGGATCATGCCACATGTCAGTATCCTGCATACATTTTCCATGGGGGACAAACTGACAGCATCTCGGAAGGGTGACACATGATCAAAGCGCCTCAAATTGAAAATGAATCGAACTGCAGAGTCTTGCAATCTTTGAATCCGATCTATGTCTCCCCTAGAGATACTGTTGCCGTATGCAGGATAGCAGTAATAAAATACGGATAGAACAAGAGAACCCATAAGCCGGAGCTTAGCGGCTTCTGGCAGCAGACTTCTAAATCTGTACAGACCCCCCTCAGGGCACACGCTGGATAGCATGAGTTACATGATCAGAAAAGGTGAGCTCACTGTCAAGCACAACTCCGAGAGCCTTGACTGACTCAGAGACAGACAGGCTCTCCCCACTGAGCCTTACTCTCACTCCTCTCTGACCAAGGGTCTGCACCAGATTGTGTGGGGCAAGATGAAGGACAATGCACTTACCTATATTGAGTTTAAGGCCATTGTTAACGTTCACTAGGTCGGAATTTATTTTCTCAATAGCCTCATCAATGGAGCCAGGCTCGTATGACAAGCGTAACTGACAATCATCTGCGTACAGGTGAGCTGCACAGCTTTGAACACAACTGGGGAAGTCAGACGTATATAAGTTGAACAATATAGGTCCAAGACAACTTCCTTGAGGAACACCTCGCCTTTTGACAAGTGAAGTTGACGTCCCACTTCCCATTTTTTTAACCTGACTTCTGTCTCCTAGGTATGATTTTACCCACTCGATTGAATTTTTGCCAAAGCCATAAAAATGTATCTTAGCGTACAAAAGTTCATGGTTAAGGGAATCAAATGCTTGTGAGTAGTCCAGTATCACTAGTGAACTACACATCCCTTTATCTTTCGCATCAATTAAGTTACTGAACAGACTTACCAGGGCAGTGCATGTGCTATGATTTTTTCTAAATCCAGATTGTGTTTTTGGCAATATGTTTACTTCGATCATATACTGTGCTATTTGACGTGTTACTATCTTTTCCATAATCTTTGATATTGCTGGTAAAATCGAGATGGGTCTCAGTTTTTGGACACTTTTAGGGGACGTTACTTTTGGCAATGGATGAACAATACTCATTTTCCATCTCTGCGGGAACACACCGCTCATCAATGATTTTTTAATGAGATGATGAGTAATTGCACCCAAGGCATACGGACTCACGGCCTTAATCATTTGGATGGATATTTCATCACTACCAACAGCTCTAGATTTGATTTCATTTAGTGTTTTTTTTTACATCATCTTCAGTGACAGCAGAAAAGCTAAAATCATTCATCGATTCAATTCTCTTACTAGTTCTGAATAAATCAATTTCTTCAACTCTGGCTTCATCTCCATTCCCCATATTGACAAAATACTGATTGATGTCACCAAGCTTCAGTTGCTGTGGAATGTTTTCATTTCTGTTTTTCATAACTATATTACATTGTTTCAAACAAGTCCAAAAATCTTTGGGATCCTTGTTAGTGGATAATTTCTCAGTGAAAAAATCTGTCTTTGCTCTCCACACCATCCCAACCAATTCATTGCGTGTTCTTTTATACATCTCCCAATCTTTACTGTCCCTGGTTTTCCAATATATTTTACGGAGTTTGTTTTTTAGTTTAGTCTGCTTGTTTATGACATCGTTCCTCCACGGGGCTTTCTTTTTTGTTACTCTCTTGCATAAAATTGGAGCATGTGAATCAAATACACTTGCAACATGGGTAGTGATGAAGTGCTCAATATTGTCAACCCCGTCAATGTGCATTGCTCTCTCCCAGTCAATCTTGACAGCACTTTGTGTTTTGAATTTTGAAAAATCTCTGTAGGTTATCATTTTTGGCCCTTTTTTTCTCTTTCTTAACTTTTTACGCAACAATATATCAACTTGTGGTCCGTTATCTTCACCCCTCTATGGTCCCTAATGCCTGCTGCATCGATAACGCAGGTCCTCTCGACCTCGACCGACCTGTCCACTATTATGTGGTCTAACAAGGTGGAAGAGGTTGCTGTCACTCTTGTTGGCTCATTTACTAATTGTATTGCATTGTATTCTTTCAAGAGTCGGCGTAAGTACTTGGCTTCATTACAACTATTTGACAATAAATCTATGTTGTTGTCGCCCAAGTACATAGTGGAGTTCGATCCGGTAGCCAAGTTAACAAAGATAGAGAGAAACAAAGCTGACAGTGAGGTGTACCTTACATGTGGTGGCCTGTATACCACACCTAAACCAAACCTTACTCCCCTTATCCTCAGGACAACACAAAGAGACTCGATACCAGGGCCCACATCCTCAGTAAGTGTGCGCTGCTCGAAGGAGATTCCCTCCTTAATATACAAGGCAACGCCACCACCTGTCACCGCGCCTGCAATGCCGTGTAAGTCAGCACGCCGATCACATCGCAGAAGTGTGTACCCAGTCATCTGATAATTGTCTGATGGGGTGCCGGGGTGAAGCCAGGTCTCAGATAGCCCAATTGCATTAAAGTCAAAGTCACGCACAAATGAGCACATTTCCTCAAACCCTGTATTGAGGGATCTAATGTTGAGGTGCGCGACTTTGAGACGCCCCGTGCCCCCCATCAAAGTTAGTTTCCCGGGACCCGAGAAACATCGCAGCTCCCAGAGGGGTTATGGTTACCGCTGATGGTATTCCCAGGCCCGGGACTCAAGCCGAGACTAGACATGTCCTCACCCAGGTCATTGGCTGGTGCTGCATCCAGATACCGCAAACCCGCAGTAATTGCGTTCACAAATAGAGATCCCAAGCGAGTAACACCTCTTCTGGAGAAGTGCACACCACCCCGGTGAGGTCCCGCCTACGTCGAAGTTATTGCACATGAGCTCCAACTGAAGGTTGAAGTCATGTAGAGCTTTATAGCCTATGTCTCGTCGAATTAGTACACTGTCCAAGAAAATTTTAGAATTTTGAAATTTGGTTTTGACAGTGAACAGCAGATCTGCCATGCTGTGGATGGCCTCCCGCTTACCATGCCCTCCGTTGTACCCAGGACCCCCCCGATACCCTTTCCTCAAGTTGTTGGCACCAACATGAATACAAATTACAGATAAACTTAAACCTACATAATTTAACAATCTATTCTTGACATCTACTATTTTCCCCCCAGGACAGCACTCAAGATAGGCCCCTTTAAAAAACGCACTTACTACTAGCGCGTCTTAAATGTGAGTCACCTATCAACAAAACATTTTTAAAACTGCAGTCCTGACGGTCTGCTGAGGGTGTGGGGGTGACAGCACGAGGCACCGGAAGACTAGAGAGGCTGGTAGGTTGGTCGATGCTGTTTGCGGGCGGATGTGGTGCTCTGATGAGCCGCCGTCAATGTAGCAGGGGGAGGAGGGCAGCTAGCCTCAGCCAAGGTCATCTCGGCCAGCAGGCTGTCGTCTGCTGAGGTCCGCCGCTGTCTCGCCCGTGACTCCGCCTGTCTCAACTCCGCCCGAAGAGCCCTCAAAGTGTTAGGTCGTACTGGCGCGTAATTTTGTTAGTTACTGCTCAGTAGTTGTTACAAGCCTGACCTCTCACTCCACAGAGGGTTCGATTGCTCACTATTTCCATCTATAAATTTATATAGCATTTCATAACTCTCGGAGTTGTTGCAATGACAGTGTCTGCTATGGCTTAGAATAAATATAGATTCTTGACAATCTTTCAGAGATTTAAAAAGATATATCAAGATACATTTCTGCCCAGTACGATACCGTTAGACTTTAGAAGACGAAATCAGACGAAAGACGCAAGGTACTTCGGAGAGTTAAAACATTATATGCTTGAAATATGCCCGTTGATTAGGTGAAAAGGAAACTATTCAAAAACTTAAAAATTAGAAAGGATTTATTCGAACATGTACGCTGAGTACAAAGGTTATGTGCGTAAGGGAGAATTAGATATCTTTCATCTTTCTGAACTACAGACAGGGGGAATTTGATCACTTACAGAGGAAAAAAAAGTTAGAGCCATAAGAGATATCTCCCGAGAACACCAGATGGAGACTCTGAAGCAACGTCCTCTATCACCAACAAAGGTTTATGAAAGAATTGAAATCGCTCATATTTACCAAATATACATATTTTTTATCTGTACTGAAAATTATCTGAGTGAAAAGTATTGAACAAATGCGAGTGAGCCCCATCCGGAAGGCATTTATTGGTTAAGACTAGCTAACGAACTCATCCAAGCTATGTGGGAATATTGTCTATGTACTACTTTTAGTCTGAATGTATTAAAACTACGATATTTATCGTGTTTACAATTATAACTGCAATGTATACTTCTTAAAACCTATTATGCCCGCTATCTGGAAATATTTTAAGATATAAAAATACACAAGAACAAAGACTATTGTAAGTTAATAGTGTGTTATTCGATCATTATACTGACAAACAGATATAGGATAGGTCAAGAAGAGCGGTTACTAAAAAGAATTTATATGGAGTGATGCCAACTCACTGACGTCGTTCAGGTCAGACGGGCTGAGCGGTACGTCTGGCCCCGTATCCTCAGGGCTCTCATAGAATCGTCTCGATGTGCATGGTTGGATGGGCGATTAGCGACACCGCTATCATTTTACGAAGTCACAGACATCGAGATTGGACACGTGGTTGGAAGGATTCCATCTATCTATCACACACTAACGGGCTTTACAACACCAAAAAAGAAGAAGAAGATGGTTACGAGTAACCCATCATCTTGATGCGAGAGAAAGTTATATCCCTCTCACAGTATGACATGTCGTAACCTCTCCAACAGCACACTGTTCGGGTCAGCGTCCACCATATGCTATCTTAAAACGATCAGAACATCACGCCATGTCAACTGACCAATGGGAAACGATCACCTGATTGTGCGTCGGAGTTCAATATACACTTTAGCTCAGCTTATTGTTATTTCTCTGCGAATACAAATGCTGAATGCACTGAATATAGCTAAATCTTACACTAACAAAACATAATTGTAAATATTATACAGCAAGAGACATGAGAGTTATAGTGATGTGTAGTAACTGAGATATACTTATTCCTTTTTTAAACTTTGAACGGCGACCATCTTGAAACTAAATATATTGAAAAATGTAAAGGAATACATTTAGTTTATAATTACCTAGTAAGTTTTAAAATATATAACGTCTGAGTCTGTTGTTAAAAAGTTGAGTGGGACAGGGTTATAAAGTCTTATTAAACTTTATGTTTGCTTTAAAATTGAAATGCAATTTTGCAGTTCTTTTCCTAATAATACAGATTTCATTTAAGCGAATTAAAGTATTATTTAATTTGTATAAAAAGGATCTAAGACGTGATAGTGGTAAAACACATATTAATTCATAATAACAAGATATTACCATTCCTTTTTCATACTTAACGGCGGCCATCTTGAAACTTCTTAAGATATTGAAAGAAGTAAAAGTATAAAAGTTGTTTCTATTTATCTAGGAAGTATAAAAATATATCGCTTCTGCGTCTGTTGGAAATTAGTTGAGTGGGAAAGGTTATGAAATTATATTAAACTTTAAGTTAGTTTATTATAATGTTGCAGTACTGTTTCTAATAATATACATTCTATTTAAGCGTATTGAAGGATTATTTCTTTTGTATAAGAAGTTGAAAGTTAAAGCATGAATAATACTTTTATTTTAATCACACATAATATCAACATTTTTCAGCTTTTAAAAGCTATAGTTTTTCATAACCAAATGTTTTTCTTCACGTCTTATAGCAAGAAGTTGAGAAACTTTTCATTACACTTAGTCCTGAAAAGTATCTTTGCGCTGCTTCCGGGGTGATAGGATATGTACGACGGATAGAACTGCTTTCCAATCAAAGGGGGTAACGGAAAGGATACCCTCATGTGCAGAATAACAACAGCGTTTAACACAAAAGGGGCTCCACCCACTCCATCAGTCATCCTCTGCAGTAGACTGTAGGACATCCAAAGGGTTGCTCATATATAAAAAATACATAGATTTTTGAAGTAACAGGTTCAACTGACCGGTTAAAACCAGCCAGAATAGGACCATGCTGGGTTTCTGAATTTCATTAATATTGTACATGCCGATAAATTGTATATATGGCATACATTCTTAAATAAATCGAGCTACTAATATCTACGTGTTTTCAGAAACAAGGTAAGTGTAAATGGTACACCATGTGTAAGTCAGGACTGGTTATAACTCCAGAGATGTGAGTTATAAACTCCAGTATTTACCTCTAGCTATATTCAGAGGAATTCAACTAATATCGTACATGGTTTAAGGCGTTTATAGTTTAACATAGCCTTAGAATTTAAACTATGTAATGCAACACAAAAGCTACTAAGTGATATAACAACAATTATTTCACAATAATTCTTTTTTAATAAACGTCTTTTATTGCTACACCTGAGACTGCCGTTTATTCTCTTTGATGAGATATTCATACATTTTGCAGCCTACTGGGAAGGGTTGATTACAGCTAAAAGCGATTTTAAAATATCTCCTTTAAAACAGTGATTTTCTTGGAACATATATAAATTATTTAGTTTCTGTAATGACTCAGTTAAATTTAATTTTTGTAAACATTTTCTAATCAATAAAACCTGTTGTGATATTGAACATGAAAGCTATTGATAATCACTTAGTATCAAATAAGTTGGACATATTTCTTTTTGTTTCCTTTAAAGGTCAAATTAGTATTATGAAACAAACAAATTTTAAATGCATTGGTTATATTAGTTACAAAGTGTTGTTCTAAATAATGTACCGATAGTTAAATTATATGAAAAAAATGTTACTTTTGTCGACGTACGTTGTTATTGAATTTTCTAAAAATAATAAAATAATGCTAAAGTAATTGTATTAATTAGAATTTGGCTTACGTATGTATTTTTCTTCGTGAAAGCTGTTGAGATATAATAGAGTGTTCATTTATCACAAAAGTCTAAGTTCAAAAGCTCTTTCACGTTTACTTTTCCGCAAATCGAAGACCATCAATAACGGCAGTCTTGTGAACCAAGAGCTATGTTACAACCTTCTCACCCTCCAATATATTACTTCCTTCCTCCAAAAGTGTTTCAGACGCTTTTGGTTTAGTTTACTAAAGAAATCTATCACACTTGTATTTGTGTTGATACGTTTCACTCTTGAAATAACTAAACATTATAGCACAGCAGTAACTTTGATGTTATTATCAATTAAGAATAGTTTTTACCCTTTGAATGATGAAGATAGTGTTGTCTATATTGTTACTTATTGCTCTTCTTTGAACGTCATAAAAACAATTTCATACACAATTTAAAACATAACTAAAATTACTTTCATAAAATGCTATCTCGACGGATCAATCGATCAAATAAAACTAGAAATATTTAGCGTAATATTCAGCTTTACAGTTTTTTTAAAACGTTAGTCAATGTTATAAATGCAGTAAGTGGGCAACGTTAGCATAGCTTTGTGACTTGAGACCGAGAGATTAGTCTCTGTGGTGAAAATCCGCTGAAACAACACCGCTGCTGCCCACGGTGTCCAGCGCTTATATTTACAATTTAAATCGTAATTTAATCGGATTTTTTTCAGTTATTTGTTTCGATTAATACTACGTTAAAATGTTAGGTAATAGGATTTAAAATGATTAATTAAGATACATTTCTTGTAGTCATACTCCTAACTTCAGCAGATTTCATTAAATGATTTACACTTAATTTTGTACTTAACACAATCTTCAAGTGTATTTAGAACTATTTTACAGCATTATAAAATAATGTTATCATTATATGCTTCATTAATTTTAGTATATGTTTTCTACAAATTTATATTACGAAACATATACACATAGACACACACGCTCAAATCTTTTGTTATAGATATGACATCTGCAAATATTCCTTCCCAAAATAGTTTGGATGAAACTCATTCACACACATTCCGCTTAACTTTACACTGCTTATTTCATGACGCAGATTACGTACATATCTTAATTGAAAGTTTTAAAACGTTGTTTAGAAACTTGCAAGTTCGCCATCACTTTAGAAATTAAGAAATAGAATAACTTTATTGTATGTCGAAGAATAGTAAGTCGTGATTTCTGATTTATGAGTTGAACAGTCTCCTAGTGTCCACAACTCTAGTATAAACGGTGGAAGGAACTACTAACTTATGATGACGGTAATGCTGGCATGCCTACTTCATTTGACCTTTGTACTGAAATTATTTTTATAAGGAAGGAAAAGTGGGCATAAATATACGGAAACGTTTAATTTAGTTTATATAGTTCAAGCTGAAAGGAAATAATTACATTTATATTGACATTCTTACGTAATAATAGCATTCAAAATAATAGCTGAATATAAACTACTGTGTTTTTATACAGCAAAAGCGAAAGTATAGAATACAGTGGTTGTATCCCTACATAGATGAAAAGCAAGTAAGATTAATACAGAGAAGACATGTGCACTGAGTTCATACCACAACAACGCGCTCCCTTTTGACTTTTTGTGAAACTTACGTAACACGAGTGCATTCCTTTTATCAGACCTCGTTATTATAATTAGAAGACCTCTTTCAAATTCAAATTCAAATTCAAATGACTTTATTTGTATTATATATACAAAAGGGCGAATTTAGGGCCATAAGGCCCCGTCTTACAATTAACCCTAATATAATAATATAGAACTTAAGTCAAATAAAACTACTACTGTACATTTAAAATAAAACAAAATTATATAATAAAGGTATCTTTAAGAATTTAGTATAAATACATTCATACAAAAAATTCATACACACATTCACTAGCACCCTATCCGTCCTCCAAAACCTACCCCAACTAACCCGTCGCTGACATCGTTTCTAGCAATTTAGCTTTCAGTAAGGCTGCAAACCGATTTCGACTCCCTACTGACTTAATATGGTTAGGAAGGGAATTCCAAGCTCGACAAGCAGTAACGACAAATGATTTGTTGTAAGTTGAGGTTCGATGGCGGGGAATAAGAAGCATTGATGAGGCCATTCTTGTCTCTCTTGCGCTCGTTTCAGAGATCAATTTGAATTTGTCAGCCAGATATATAGGCTCTCCAGAGTTAAGGACTAGAATACACCAAAATAAGAATTTTTAATAATCTTGTATCGGCCAATTTTAGAATGGAATTTTGAATATAGATATGCGTTATATGATTGTCACGTCTTAGATCAAATACAAAACGTAAACAGTAATTTTGGCATCGCTGCAATTTGTTAGCCAGATCCACAGTCATATCATTGATTATAGAGTTACAATATGAAAAATGAGGAAAAATCAGTGTTTTTATCAGTAAAAAGTTTCACACGTTCTGGCAAGAAGTGCTGCATCCTCTTTAGTGAGTGAACTGAAGCAAACACCTTTTTACAGATGCCCACAACAGCATCACACCATCCAAGAGTTGTGGTTCATAGTTAGACCCAAATTTTTTTACTTTGTCACAGTACGGAAGAGAAACGTTGTTTACAGTAATTTTGGGCATATTATTTGTGTCTATATAGTTCTTTAGTCGTGAGTGAGAGATGACAAATTGTTTGGGTTTTTGTTTTCGTAAAGCTTCAGTCCGTGTTTCGTTGTCCATTCCACAAGTTTTTGAATGTCAAAGTTTATGTTGCGTATTGTCGTTTGTATATCACGGACCCCACAGTGGGCGTAAATTTGTAAATCGTCAGCGTACATGTGGTATCTAGTGAATGTAAGTACTGTACAAATGTCAGTTACGTAGAGTAAAAATAAAAGAGGTCCCAGTATTGAACCTTGCGGCACACCACCAGTGATAATCCTGTAGTCAGATACTTTGTCAGCCACACTTACACACTGCCGCCGATTCGAGAGATAAGATTTAATCCAGGTAATACTAACCTCGGAAAATCCTAAAGCACGCAGCTTTCTCAACAACAAGCCGAATATAACACAGTCAAATGCCTTGGAGAAATCAAACAATGCCATAATAGTGCACTGACTTTCTATCCATCGCTTGGCGAATGTCATCAGTAACACTGAGAAGCGCCGTTTTCAGTGCTATGATTTGATCGAAATCCTGATTGAAACTTATTCAAAATATTATTTTCTTTTAGGAATATTGAAATTTGACAGTGCACTATTCTTTCCAAACCCTTTGAGAGAGCAGGGAGAATGCTGATTGGTCTGAAATCTTTTTGCTTCCAGTGGGAGAAGAAATTTTATTTGTTGGACGGATAAAGGGCAGACTTCCAATGTTCAGGAAAAACTCCAGTGGTTAAAGATTTGTTATATATAACAGTCACCACAGGAAGCACAGCATAAAGGATCTTTTTCAGCATCTTAATAGATATTTTTATCAGTTCCAGGTGGCATTACTTTTAACCCTGTTTATAGCTCCGTAGAGTGTCAACCTGGAGAATATGTTGAAAATATGAAATTTCTCATATGGGAAGATGGGTGGAGGTTGGTTTGTCTAGTTTCTTGCAGAAATGATTTAATAGCATTTTGGATTAGTTGATTGTGATGCAGTAATAAAAAAATCATTAAGTTCGTTTTAATGGTATATTGCAGTGAATATCCATTTTCCGCTTGCCCATAACCTAAAGATTTAACATTCCGCCACATTTCGGTGGATGAGGATCTTTTATCAGGAAACAAACTGTGAATATATCGCAGCCGAGAGTTACGAAGGTCCTGTTTAACTCTATTGCGGAGCTTGACGATACTGAGCGGAGGAATGTCTGGGTCATTAGTTCTACGAGCTCTGCGGTACAAAGAGTCGCGCTGAGCCATAAGACTGCGTATAGCAGGTGTTAACCTGGGGACGGGGCGCTTCTTAGAAACTCTCCTTGTAATTAATGGAGCGTGCTTATCATATAGACCCAGAGACAAAGGAATTAAACCTGTCAACCATTTCATCGACTGTTTCAAGGTGGGTAATGGACTCCCAAGGCGTATTTGCAACATCACAAGCAAAAGAACACTCATTCAATATTTTTAAAAATCTCTGTAGGTTATAAACAAAGACTTAACACTAGGAGTTTTAGTTTTTAGAACACAGTATATGAGGTCATGATGTGAGATGCCAGGGACTGGAAGCTGCCCATGAAGGAGGACCTCGGAAGGATCACTGACCACCATAAGGTCGAGTAAGGTATGGGAAGTAGCAGTGTGATGTGTGGGATTCAATGGCAGTATAGTCAGATTGCACGAGTCAAACATAGTAGTCAGTTGATTGTAGTCATAGTTGCGTCTAGTCATTAGAAGGTCTGTGTTCAGGTCCCCATCACCAAGAACACGAGTGTAGGTCGGCATGTAGCGCAAGAGAGCATTTTCGAAATCGACCATGAATCCTACCCTCGGAGGCCGGTAGCAGATCCCTAACAGGAGGTGCTCATAACCTGGAAATAAAATTTCAACTAGCATAAATTCAGGCTTAGCTGAATACTCAGAAGGTGAGGAAATATAAAAGTTTGTATTTCAAACCCAACCGCACATAAAGCGCAACTCCACCGCCTTTTTTATTAATCCTGTCATTCCGCAAGAGTGAAAAACCAGGGAGCGCTACTTCATGAGACAAAAACTACCGGCTTAAGCCAAGTCTCTGAAATACCTATTAAGTCAAAATTATTATACCGGAATATTGAATTGACCTCATCAATATGTCCTAGAAGGGATTGGGAATTTATGTGAGCAATTTTGAGATGTTTTGGATAGGGATCGAGGCGGGCAGAGAGAGAATGTCGGCTGTGGAGGGAGAGGAAGGAGCCGTCACCGTGTTACAACCATCACTGTGAGGGTCAGTCCATACTGGTCCCTCAGCCACGAACGCCAGCGACGAGCCAGCGAGGAGCAGACCCCAGAGGACAGAATAGCGCGCGCGCGCGCACACACTACACACACACACACACACACACACACACACACACACACACACACACACACACACACACACACACACACACACACACACACACATGCATGGCATGCACGCACGCACGCCGCACGCACGCACACACACACACACACACACACACACACACACACACACACACACACACACACACGCACACACACACGCACACACACACGCACACACACACAAAGCATGCACACACACTTTCTCACACCCGCACATACAATACTCAAACACAATCAATTCATATTTTGTACGACAAATTTATACATTGTCATTGAAAAATTCAGCTCCTTTGCTTAAAAATACAACAACACTCATTAAAGTCTATGGTTTACACTTGTTAAAGTACATTTTATACATATACATACAACAATCAAAACACACTTGGAATCTAATAGTAAAGCATAAATACAATTTAAAATTTGAAAAAAGTAATTATAAAGTATTGTCTTAGCCAAACAAAACGTATTCAAAAAGTTCTAATTCTTATGCAGATTTATACTTAAAGCGTATATTAACCTGGCCATTTTTAAGATTAAATTAATGCAAAAAAATTTAATATCAATTAATGGTCTTATATATCAAATTTAAAAAAAGAGAAAAAAAATCTTGTCATAGAAAAATAAAACTGCATATAAACGAATCCAACTCAACTGAAATGATAACAGTTTAAACGATAGTTGTGTAAACATAAAATATATAAAGTTAAAACAAAAAATATTAATAAAATATTAATTCTTCTAATTGTTGCAAAAGTAAGTCAAATAAATAACTAAAAATATTCTATTGGTAAAAAGTACATTTTTGATCAGAAAAAAATAGAAAAGTCATAATTTTATATAAAATAAATCAGTCTTCTATTTCAACTTCATCGAACGTACCTGTTGATGTCCAGTAAAATTTAGATCCTAGGGCCTGTATTTTAAAACTATACTTTATTGTGCGTTGCGAAGTCTCTGTGGTTGTTGGAGCAGCCGGCAGATCTTCTATCCTGGTGGCGCTGCATCTCCTGTCCCTTCCCGGTCCTATGTACATTGTTCTCCCCCATCCAGAGTCACAACGTCTTCTTCAGTCCGAAAATAGCGACGGCTCTCCTGTAGACGTCCAGACGGGCTTTTGTTAGATCCCTCCCTGATTGTAATTCCAAGACCCCCGTAGCTTCTTCTTCTCGCCGAAGGACCTTCCGACGATCCCGATAGCTTATGAAGCGCACGATAATCGGTCCGGTGCTTCACGGTCCCCCATCAGGCTGTGGTTTTGGACTTTGCGCCAATTCCGGTGGGAGCGGCAGATATCAGCCTCCTGAAGGCGAACACCGAGCTTCTTCTGGCCAGATATCGATGACCAGCTGATCTGTGTCCTCTCCGGTTCGTCTCAGGTACCCCAAACACCCGAAGGCAGGACCGACGCTGATATTGTTCGAGGTCATCTGTCTTGCGATTTAGCTGCTCGGTCAGCGATGCCACTTGTCCATTTAGGCGGGTGAGTTCGTCGGTGTACGCCCTCAAAGTGTCCGCAATCGCCGCTTGGACCGATATTTTAATATGCTCGGCCCAGCTTGTCAAACAAGTTTACCGAACACATCGTCCTTTAATAACACCTTGTGGACACACTCTTCGATAACTTTGCTATCAATGTTTTTAGACATCTCGACGGTCGCTAGAGTCGGCTTATCGCTAGAGCGGTCAAGGGTCGGTACAGATATCGATCGCTCGGCCTTATTCAGCTAACCTCTGACGGGTTCTACCTGCCGGTGGTGAGTTAATCATATAATAATTATACGATTTGTCACAAAACCACTAAAGTTAAATAAAAGGAATTTTCACACAAGTGTAACGCAAATACCCAGGATTAGATTAGTATACGTTTAAACAAAGAATGTCTAGATAAACCTTTATAATATTAGATTTAAACACGGAGCCGATAACACACGCGTCTACACAGGACTCATCCCCACTCAGGTAATGATCTGAACTCTTTTGATTATTATCTGAACATTAACAAGGCTTACTACTTAGGGGTCTGACTTTTTCTCTTTTATATGTTAACAGAAATTTTGAGAACGAATTGAGTTATAGACAATATATTTTTGTTATAACTCTTTAGTTATATAAATGCAATATAACGTTTCATGATGGTGCTTGTTGACTGGAGCAAATGGGTTTCGTTTTTATTACAGTAAAAATTTAGTATGTAATGAGCCCGCAGCTAAATAATTCTGACTCCATCTCTTACTTTAATTTGTGTGGTAAAAGATATAAATATATAAGTATTTGAAAACACACATTGCACTACAATATACAAATAATCGAGTAAGATGTATAAACTCATCTAACGTACAGCGATAAAAACTCGTAAATACCAATAAGTTAAAATATCAATCGATATCTCGAACAATAACTGGCCTGTAGACTTGAAATTGTGCACGAAAGCTCCATTTATATATGGGCAACACAGAGTTATCATAAATGGTACATGTCACTTCATGGCATTTAACTGAGCGTTATGCGAAATTGTTGAAACACCGGCTTTTATGGGGTAATCACGATGGCAAGAAAAATAGTAGCAGTTAAACTTGTACACAAATTCAATACTCCAAAAAAAGGATTCAATTATGTAACTTATTAACACTTATTAGACTAACTATCCCAACACATTGATCATTGTAAATAGACTTGGTATGTTAGTATTTTATTATTAAAAAGCTGATATGCATACCCAATTATATTAACAAAAATCTGAATTTATCATGGACGTACTTTATAATTTTTATGAGTTTCTAAAAGAATGAGTTCTACGGTACGTCATTTCCATGTCACCGTGTCATTTTTGTATGATTGTCCGTTTGCCAATCTGCGTGAACAGTAAGGGTTTATATATAGTTTTATACATAAGTTTTATACATAAAAGAATCCAGTGTCGGTTTGTAGTGTTTTAATATTGTTACTATATAATACAATGGCAAAAAAGCTATTTCAAAAACTCAAATTTGTAAATTTAACACAATTCACTGCAACACGACTCAGGTACCGACTTTAGGACAGCTTGTAGTAATAAAATTATTTCAACCAGACTATTGTCTGTTACACGGTTCTTATGTTTCCGTTCTGAAAAGCAAAAATTTATCTAAATTTTTAAAGTTATCATGAAGATCATTAGTGCGTATTTTGTACACGAATATAGACCGGAATTTGTGTAGCGAATACTCTGTTTAGTTCTGTAAGACAATATTTCTGCCCTCAATTAACTATTTTTAGTAAGTAATTGATTGCATATAAGCCGCAAAGCTCTTAGCGGTTTTGAATACTGGTTTGTGTTTAAAATTCAAAGATATTAAAGATTAGATTTGTATCAATTATTTCAATGAGTTATTTTTGGTGCGAATCATAATCATATAAACATGCTTGGCTAAGCCACCCATCTGAGACACGTTGAGAGATATTAAATTCGTGGAATTACGGTATTGAAAAATCATCATAAGTTTAATCTGAAGATCTAAGAGGTGAATATCTATATTAATGGTTATTACTACATTCTTTTATATTGGCCAATGTTTCCCAAAATAGAACTAATCCGTTTTCAGTTGTAATCAAGTGGATTAATCGTACAAAAAGCCATATTTAGGAAATTATTCCATGTAAAATGTTTTTTAAAATTTGTAAAGATTAGAATATTTTAACCAGCGCTAACATAACAATCTTTTAATTAGGAGATGTTAGTGCCATCCAAATACAACACGCAATTCTTTTTGCATCGCAAAAGTTGTTGCCAATAATATATCTTCTGACAATTACAATTACTCACATACCAAAACAACGTGATCATTATGTGAATTTAATTTGAAACAGGTTTCCTTTCAACTTCTTGTAAAGTGTGCATAATAATTTGCCTCAGATATGATTGAAAACGTTTGTCAAAAGCCAAACATCACACAGGGTTGTATTGAGCTATTTCAGACTTTAGTTTATCCATTTCTAAATATAGTCTTTTCAAAAAGGTAACATTTGGCTGACTGAAACATTTCCAATACTTCACACATTAGCTAAGCAGCTGTAGGTGGACGTGCAAAGAGATTGAAATTGCTACGTTAATGTTATATGTGGGGTCGGATTTAACACTGAAAACTAAGGCTTAACCTAGGTAATATTTTATAACGGGTAGGATGCACTAAAAGCCAAACACCAAATTCCATTATGTTTTCTTCTTTCATTTAATCAGACTCATTCAGTTTTTAATACTACTATTGTTTTATACCAATGTTTATAAATGGTGATAAATAAAAAGTCTAAGCCTGTAGAAATGTAGTACAAAAGATCTGGGATAGAGTTTTCAGGTTTTAAAAACGTGTACGTGTGTGAGCGTGCGTATTATAACGTCGAAGTAGTTTAATTTATAAATATGTTAAATGATTCAAAACAGAAGAAGACATTTTCTCTGGGTGTAGTTTTAAAGATCACCCAACTTGACAGTAAAATTAAAGAGTGATAAAATATACTATCAAGGGGACTTGTATATTCATTAGAGAACTCGTATCTCAGCTCTTAACATAATCTCAATGTTATGGAGGTATTAAACGATACATCTGCAGATTTCTGGAGCGTAAATCTTGTAATTCTATATACGTTATCAGATACGAGATCATCCTCTACACGTATCTGTGTGTAAAGGATGTATTTTTTAAATATATTAAATTATTTGAAAATCAGTACACATATTTTTTTTCTAAATGAATACATCTTAAGTAATTATTAAAATGTATATTTTAGTTTTAATGAATTTATATTCATAGTATATGTTATTAAGTATACATTCGTTTGTATGACATTTTCTCTTTAGTGTTTGTGACTGTGCATTTAAAAGAGAAAATGTATTTGTAATGTTGTTTGTAACTACTTATGTTGAGCTAATCAAAATATTCCTTGATTTTCCTAACTTAACGAGTTAGCACCATTTCACCTTGCGCTTAATACAGCGTCTGAATTCCGACATTTTCCACAGACTTGACTCCTGAAATCTGGATTCCTTGTATGCCTGAAGTTATTAAAAATCCATTCAGACGCTGCACCATGCGGAAAGTTAAATTCAACTTAATTCAATATTCATATAAAATCTAACATTCCACCATGTCTATATGAATGTTATGTGTAAATAGTGTAAGCTTTACAAACTTCAATTTTATAAATGACTGTTTTATGTCCCTATGTAAATATTTATACAATTTATATTTATCTGAAGAAGGTTACTTAGATATACGAAAATTCATAAATGTTTTGAACCCTTTTTACCGTGGTTTATTTGTTGAAAAGATTAACCTGTTTCTGTGAATATGTAAGTCATTTGGCACCTAACCCCCTTTAAAGAATAAAATATATATTATATATTGTAGCAAGATCACTTTTGTGGGACCAATGGGGAATTCAGTTATAGACCTCGCGGCGGCTTCAATTAATTGTCTTGATATGATTAAAGATTTCAGAATTTGTACCGTTCCCTAGTTCTGACCACTTGCCAATAGAGGTAACCCTCAGTGTGGACGCTCCTGTTGCTGTGGGAGGGGCGCGAGTGGGGGGCGAAACCCTACCGTTATTGCCGAAACTCAAATGGACACAAGGTGACGAGATTCATTATCGCGACAAAGTTGGTCGGGAAATTGCTCAGGTGCAGCTTGTCAATGACAAATCAACTTAACATAAACAATATAATAAAATGTATTATTAAATTCTGCTCACTTAAAAGAAACCTCGAACACATGTACTTTTTTCAGTGCTAAGCAGCCTTGGTTTGACCATGAATGTTTCACTGCTAGAAAGAAAGTATTCCGTTTACTTAATTTATTTAGAAAGTCAAATTCTATACAAGTTTAAACAAAAATATTTAGAAGAAAATAAAAATTACAAATTAACGTGTAAAAATAAACATAAATTATATCTTGATAATATTATTATATATAATTTGTATAATGCATCTGATTCCAAAACATGTTGGAATGCAATCAATAGTTTTAAAAATCGAGAACCGAAGATAATCAAAAATTTGTCCCCTAACGAGTGGCTCGGACACTTCAGAAGACTCCTTAATCCGCCTCTGTTAGCTGCAAGCGTCAGCTATGCTAGCCCATATATTGCCGACGAGTTTCTCGATTGTAAATTTTTCATTGCATGAGCTGGAAATAGTTCTCAAAAAGGCTAAAAATAATAAGGCGCCTGGATTAGACAAGAGTGCCATATGAGTTTTTTAAGAACTCTCATATCAGTCTGAAAAACAAACTTTTGGAAATTTATAATAATATTTTTAATACGGGTGTAGTACCCGATAGTTTTTTAAGAAGTCTATTGTTTTTCCTTTGTACAAAAAGGGCGATGTAAATGACAATAACAACTACAGGGGATTGTCTTTTATTGATTGTATTTGTAAACCTATTTACCAGTATGTTGATATAATAGGCTATACAATTGGGTGAATGAAAAGAAAATGCTAACTGAATATCAGGCGGGGTTCAGAAAAAGGATACTCTACAATTGATAATGTATTTAACCTTTCGAACATTATTTAAAAACTCCAGCTATCAAACAAAAAAGGATAATTATACTGCTTCTTTATTGACTTTTCTTTCGGCTTTTGACGTCATCGACAGGAAAGCGTTGCAATTTAAACTATCGAATATGGGTATTTCAACGAAAATGTTAAATGTTCTAACTAATTATTATGATGGTACAATTGCGAATGTATGGTGCAAAGGAGATATAACTGAGAGTTTTGATACCAAAATAGGCTTAAGGCAAGGCTGTATTCTCAGTCCCTTAATGTTTTCGCTATTTGTGAATGATTTGCCCGAAGCGGTGGAGGGGGGATGTAGTTTTGGGAGTACACGGGTAAAATACAATCATGTACGCTGATGACATTGTTCTCATGTCGCCTTCCTGCTGCAGGTCTACAGCATATGATTAATAGACTAGAACATTATTGCGAAGCTTGGAATTTGAAAATAAATTTAGCTAAATCTAACATATTGGTTTTTTAGAAATGGCGGAAAACTAAAATCTAACGACAATTGGAGTTTAAAAGAAAAACGAATTAAAGTCGTCGATAAGTACAAGTACTTGTGTATGCTTTTTACAAGCTCCTTATCTTGGGGACTGCAGTTTCAAGACAAATTGACCATGGCTAAATTTGCAATCAATTCAATTTGGCGAAATTTTGATTCTTTTCTAATAAAGCTCCTCTGAGTGCAAAGATTATCTGCTTCAATTCTATTATTAGATCCATTATTTGCTACAGTGCTCAGGTATGGGGCTTCACAGAATATGATGCAATAGAATCAGTTACAGAGAACATTTATTAAAAAAAATGTTACGTCTACCTTATAATACGCTTAACTATGTTTTATATTTAGAAAACAAATTTTGAAAAGATTGTTACATACACTAAAAAAAATTAGCTCTGGTTATATTTGTAAAATTTTAAATTTAGAACACCACCCGTTTGCCCTACATTTTAGCCCAGCAAATAATTTTGAAAAACATCTATTGGTGTAAACAATGGAAATTGTTGGGTGAAAAGTGTGGAGTGGAGGTGGATTTCTCGACCGATAACTTGGGCAATCTACGCAACCAGCTGATGGAGGTGGTATCTGGAATGAGCGCTCGGTGGCGGGCAGAGTGCGAAGGCAGGGTCCGCACCGCGGTCAACCGCTCACAGTATTTAACCTTGGACCTGACCCTCGGTGACAGGAGTGTTTTTACTGATCGTTATGATATCCCTACAATATCGTGGGCTATCAAAGCCAGGGCAGAACTAGTTGACTTAAATTACAAACCATGGTTACCAGAGTTTAATTATAACTGCTCTTTGTGCAATTTAAATGAAGCTGAATCCGTCTTTCATTTCGTATCAGTGTGTCCAATTTTGAGGGAAATAAGAAAATACTATTTTGGTAAATCAACATTAAACAAAAATGAATATATACATTATTTAAACGGTAGGAATTGGCGGGTTTTGGGGGTTTCATGAGCACCGCGTGGAAGTATAGATGGCAATTAATCCAGGAATTCAATTTTTAGGGTCGAATTTAAGGTAGGAAAAAGGGGAAAATATTTTAATTACAACATTTGTATATTTCAGTCATCACCTTGTTTTTTCTTCCATTTATAATGTAATTTTGTTTTAATTTTTCTGAGTTTAAGGTGTTATATATGTATAAAATGTGTATGTGTGTATGTGTGTGTGCGTGTGTGCTGTTTTATTGAAAAAAGTTGTGATTAGTTTAAAATTGAGAAATTAAATAATTTTAAGTTAGCCTTATTCAGTTTTTGGAAAAGTGTCCCAGTGTGTTGATTTATAATTTTAAATTATTATTGCCATTTAACTTGACTTTTGTTATTCTTAGATTAGTACAGTATCATTCCTGCTAACCACTACAGACGGCATTCAAGCCATTGTAGATGTAGTGTTTTTTTTATAGTATGTATTGTACTATATATTTTGGTCAAAAATAAAAACACTTTTTCATTCATTCATTCATTCATATTGTTAGCAAGACAATGTATGACCAGCGAGTCACTATATAAGGAAGGTGACATTTGCTCAATAGTTTAGTTTGTAATATATACATAAACAATTGAATTAAAGTCAGTATTAACCACCCACCTCTGTAATATATGCTAAGGAAACAATGTGCAATAAGCTCGTCTTTGTGTTACTGATGAAAGGACTTGGCAGAATACAAATCCATCAATATTCCTGTTTACTCTCTTCGGCAGCAGCATTCACGATATTGAAACATGAAATAATATCACCGTGCATAAGAAAGCTTCGATCAATTTTCATCGTTTTCAATACAGCTTATTCGCTTATGCCAAAGAAAATACACGTTGCTTTTATTTATGTTTTTAGTTTTGTTCCATTAGCTGTATGCGATAATAATATTACTACATCTAACCAGAGTGTGAATATTTGTATTACTAATTCTAATCAAGTTTATTTTTAATTACATAATACAGGATCATAGTTCTATCTCCTTTTCTTCTTTGATAACTTAACCCTTTCGATATACCTACCTCTTACTAATTATTGTGGCTGACAATCAATTTCTTTTATAAGGAAACCCCCCCCATCGATTTCAAGAAAATGGCAGTACTTAAAATCGAGAGGAATTTCTCGAAAGAGATGCACCGTCAGAAACGATATTTTGACGGGTAAATGCGTTTGATTACAAACCAACCTTTAGGACACGTAGAATAATAGTTAGGACTGTATAACTTTAAAATAAGAAGTGAAATAATGGCGGGTTGCAGACCTTTTATTTTTTTTCATCATATTAACACTCGATACTACACTATAAACCCATGTATACTGTTTTATAGTTCCTTAACAGATAAACCGCTATCTGAATATCTGATTTTTGTATAAAAGCCTTTGTTATTTTAAAATTGGATTTTTGGAAAATGTTTCAAAATTCCCTTAATCTAAATCTTGAATGGAGATTGAAATAGGAATTTCTACTTCATGTTATATTAGTTAATATTGGCATAAGACAAACATGGTGACACGAAATCGAAAGCTAAGATTAATCTTTTACTCCCCTCATTTGTATCCTTAATTTTTTAAATATCATAATTAATTTTAAACAAATAGGCAAATACCAATATATTATTTGCTTGTTGTTTTTTAACTTTCTAAAAAAAGTCTTTTCGTTACAGGATAGGAGTCGAAAGCGATTTTCCACCGTATAATCCACAACCTGGCTTTTCTTCAAATATATAGGGGAGTTTTCCATATAAAATAAATTGAATGTCATCCACACTAATTAGGAATAGATCCAAAAACGACAGGGTTAAAAATGAAACCAATTTATTTTTTATTAGATTATATATTTATCCTTGCTTAATTACAACTTCAAACTGACCGTTTATATATAATGTTATATTAACCAATACAGATATTCTAGACAAATAGACTAAAAAGTCACTTTTCCCAGGAATCTTCTACATGGTTTTTATATAATGAGCCTTGGCGATTTGGGTTTTAAGTGTCAAAGCTAAAAATACATTTATTATCCAGAAAAAGGAATATTACCACCGTCATATTTTAAACCATTTGGAAACCTTTCCCTTTTTGAAAACCTCCCACAAAAAATAGCGTGGTTGACGATTTTTGTACTATGGATTTATTAATCAATTTAAATAAAAACTAGATTTGTGTACTTAAAATTATGCAAATTGGCTTTTCGGCCGGTTCTGGACTATTAAGGCCTTTGTTTGTCCACTTTCTCCTTATTGTTTCATGGGGCTATATATTTAAAAAAGTATCGATTTTATTAAGGGAGGTTATGAGTATTTAAACCTTATTTTTATAAAAGTTTCGTTCAAAAACATTTTTTTTGCGTTGAATTTTCATGAAGATTGGTTAATTTTTTATTTAAGTATATTTCTCTTTTTAATTGAGTAGCATCATAGTTTTGTTACTAATGAATCACATGAATTTTAAACTTAGATTAACTTTTATTACTTAGTTATTTTATACTTATTAAGATATACGTGATTCCCTCTGATGTACGTCAGAGCTTATCCTACATATATATGTCACCAAAGGCTGTTAGGAGATGGGATTGTAGAGAAGAAGTACAATAATTATAGGGAAGCAATATTGGTATTGGACTCAGTTAGTTTTCTTAAATTTTGCTTAGCGAGCTGTCTTTTCATTCCCAAAAATAGAACAAACTTATGCGAGAAAAATATTATTATTAAACAGTATGATAGAGTGTATGTAGTTGTGAAAAATCTATTAGCAGGAGTAACTTAGTATTTTAAGTAAGTTTAAAGAATTACTATTAAAAAATTAGGTTTCTAATTAGATAAATGTTGAGAGACATAATGGAATGGTAATATTTCATTTTTAAAACAGAGACCTAACAATGTCTCAGCAAGGGAATCCTCTATTATGAGAAATTGTAGGTTAGTGTCATTGGTGATGAGCAGAGGTTACAACGACAATTCTGAAAACTGTTTGGCATCACTAAACTGATCGTGACAGTGAATTTTCTTCAAGTTTATTTCTTTTTCATAAACCCTGAACCAGGAGTTACGTTTGTACTTACTTTATACTCATTATACTGGCGTCCTTTAGTTTTTTAAATATTAACTAATGTAATGTACACGTTTATCTAATGAAACGAAGTTGGTAAGTTTTACAGATGTTTATATTTCCTGTGATACAAGGTCATAATTAAAAATAAATGTAATTTATTTTATAGACTAATCCAATTAGGTTACGTACAGTTAAAATAATACTTACAGTACATAAGTAGTTTTACAAATAGATTAACCATATTTGGTTATATGCACATGCTGAGGAAGAACATTTAGCTCGTACAGACTTAACATTTTTATTATTAAAAAACTCATCTCTTAATCCGAGGAAATCGTTAAATTTAATAGTAGCATACATAAAGTAAATGGAAATAATTAATTTATTACTGTTTTTAAAGATTCAATTAATTTGCCAAATTAAATAAAATAGAGTTTTATGTCAGGTCAAAAAAGTTGATTCTTTGTGATACTTTGAAATAATAAACCTAAAACTTTTTGGAGGTTTTGTATTTACAATTATAACCGCTTTTCTTTGACGGTTGTTGTTGTGTAGTTTTGTATAATATCACAAAAGGATTTTCAAAGTCTATCCTTTAACATTTTTGTAACTCTATACATTAACTCTATCAATTTTGTTTTTTGACCTAGCAGATGAATTCTCTTACTAAGTATTTCACAAAATATATTTTAATTCTCTTAAACTTTATTAGGTGTGTTTCATCGAGTTAGTCAATACAAATATTGGTTATCCATAGGTAACATTTTATTCATGATAAGAGTACCCAACTAAAACCACGTCCAATATTTAGAGATTCCAATGTCAAGTTTTAAACCTTTTTATTTTGTTTTAACAGTTTATTTACAAACTAGCAAGGAAAGAAGTTATTTTTAGGTCGACTCAATATTCTAAAAGTAACCAAACTGAAAATTAAAAATTAACTTAATTTGAATATTATTACTAATATATGGAATAAAATATAAATGTTTGTGCGAGTATGCAAATAAATCACTAGTCTGTAATATTTCAAGTAACTGAACTACTAAGTTATTATGCAGTTAAATCCTGAAAGTGTTTCAACCCTTGCTGGGTTATTGTAGTCCTAGCAAAATCCGAGTAAGTTTTAGTTTCTAGGTTTAAGTTTTAAATAGTAGCATACCTTCGGATACAGTTATTCTCCTAATGGACACAACATTTTATTCCCGCTTTCCACCCAACCACACCTACATACCATTTAGATTCCACAATAAAATACAGTACCAATATAATAAAACACTTTAACACCGCCACAACAAACAAAACCGAAGAACAAGCACGTGCTTTGAAAGACTTTTTTAATGGACATAAAGTTGTTATTGTGATTGTAATTGTTGTTCCTCAATTAAATTCGGAAAGTTGGTTGACCATCCCCTCTCTTGCCCCGCCTGAGCCTAACTACTCCAGCTGTTCGGGTCTCGCTTGCGTTGGGGGGAGGGAAGTCGCTGCAAACCTGTATTTTCATAGCTCAATTTTATCAATGCTCCTTTATCATTTTTGTTTATCTTTGTAATAATACATTTTAGGTTAGACACTTATTTACTGACCACTCAGATCACTATTTTAGTCGATGGTTTATTTATCGTTCATTTTGTGTATTTTATTCTTTTCCCACCAACTGTTAAAAATATGTTAGATTTATGTTAGATTTTGTCATCCAAATCAGGCTGGGGACTGGAAATATTTCTCTATAAATTAGTTTTATTGTCGCAAATTTAACAGTGATATGTACTTCTTTGTATTCATTATGTAAGATTTGTTATTGTTTATGTACAGAGTGGTATTTCGGGTTGTTGAATATGAAATTGAAAATGTTTCATTTCATATTTGTAAAAATGATTAATTATTATTATTATTATTAGAAAACAGAATATGAACTAAATTTTAACGTACTGTTTTAAAAGATGTACAATCAAAAAAACGCCTACTTACTCTGATGCTACAATATACTTTTTTATTTTATTTGTTGGTTTAATTTTAAATGATATACACTAATGTGCCATTTATGACTAATCCTCCACTCCCACCAGTGTCCAAAACTCTTCTCTAAAACACTGGAATTTCTAATTATGTGTTGTAGAGGACACTGCACTTGTATCCCGGCCTCCTAAGTTTTTAGAGTAAATAATTACTTTGGTTTTAAATAAGC